>NC_133537.1:25282214-25586433 GCF_048544455.1 Silene latifolia | reverse complement strand
TGTGATATTATTAAGGATAACATGTGATACTATTAAGCATACCGGCTGATACTGATTTACATTAAGTAACTACAGTAAAGCATAGTGTGGGATACTAATTTACACAAGCATGTATTATCAGATATTCTAGTGTATGATACTATTGTGAATGATATGTGATATTATTAAAGACAAGGTGTGATATGCTAATTAGGTAAACATATACTATATCACTATATTTAAAACTAGGATACTGTAAAGAGTACGAGTGATACTATTAAAGATATGTTGTGATACTAAACTAAATTAAGTAGGTAAACAAATTTAGGTCAAACGACAACAATAAGGTTAGGCAGAGAACTGTTAACATATAATATTAGAACTGTTAACATGTAAACAAGAAAAGATGACTGAAATTGTAAATCTGAATGAAGCATGCAAAACAAACAATCATTGACAATTGCATACAAAACAGTTCGCAAAAAGAAAAGACGAAATAAAGCGATAATTGTAATAGTGATGAGCAATATATACATGAGATGATCAAGCTGATAAAACTACGAAAAGATGACTGAAATTCATATATTGAAACAAAAAAAAACTAAATCAGGTAACACGAGATGATTGAAACATAAATTAAAACGGAAACCGATTACAATTAAACATCAATTAATAAAAACTCAGAAAAGATGACTAAAATTCATAAATTGAGACAAAAGACAAAGCGAAAATACAAAAATTAAAGGAATCTTAGATGAAGAAATACCTGACATTCCAGTAGGATAGATAGAGAAATTAAAATCGATTAGATTGATTGCAAAATTAAAGCGATTCGATGATAGGTGATTGATCAGCAACTGAAGAACAATTTAGAGGCGGATGAATTTTAGAGAGAGAGAGAGAGAGAGAAGAGAGAGGAAAAAAAGAATTAGAATGATAGAAAGTCAGAATGAGGGAGTATATATAATAAGCCGTAAAAAGACAATCTTACCCTTCTTATAGCGCGCAGATCTCAGCCATCGGTACCTATGATCTGGCGGCTGAAAGTGAGACTCATGGACTCAAATATTGAAGGTAGACTCATGTGATCCCAATTCTATATATATATATATATATGTGTGTGTGTGTGTGTGTGTGTGTGTGTGTGTGTGTGTGTGTGTGTGTGTGTGTGTGTGTGTGTGTGTGTGTGTGTGTGTGTGTGTGTGTGTGTCCCCATATCAATTTTTTTTTCTCTCAACCAACATATCTTAACCAAAAAGCCCTAGAAAACCTAAATGGAAGGTGTTAACCCAACGAAAAGAAAGAGGATGTGTTGGGAACCATGCTTTATCCATATACCAAAGAAATATAAGGTTAAGGGTTACAACAAGACATCACCCGCCTTCAGAGTTGATTTGTGCAAGGACCTTATCTTGTCCTACATCATTGATAAGGTTATTTTCAGTCGTTTGCCTATCAAAATAATCCTATTCTCAAATAACTAGTAGCTAGCAGTAAGAAAAGGTCGAATCCACAGGGAGGCGAGTTAATTATTCTAGTTTGCTATTATTTAGATTCGTCTTAAAGTAACTGTTTTCTTGAATGTTTGGTTGTTTTCTAGAAATAATTGCGAGGTAAATAAAACGAATTCAAATATATTAAAAGAGTCTAGGGACCGGGTTCACTAGGTAGTCATCCAAGGGTGAGATTTAATTCATTGATTGAGCAATTTATATTGTTTAAAGTCATACGATTGGTCGATTCTAATATGGCTTTTTAGATCTAAACTTAACATGTGATCGCTATTATTAAGTCAGTCTAATTCAATTATCGTGGCTTATACTAGTCTCAACCCATTCGGTGAAAATCCTAGTTTGCAAGGCTAATTAACCAATTCTGATCAGTAATTAATTAATTGGAAGTAAAACAACAATTGAACAACAATCAAGAGCAATTTAACAATAAATTCATTAATTAACCCTTTTCTAACAACCTAGATCCCCTTTCACCCTAGATTATAAAATTAGCTATGCATACTAACGGTAATAACAGCAATAATAATTGTATAAGACATAATTAAAAGCATAAAAGATGAACAATAAATGAATGATTAATAATAGAAGAAAGATTAACAATAATACCGTAATAGAGGAATGCTTAGATCCGAAAATAAGAAAAATAAACTAAACTAAGAGTTTTTAGAGAGAATTTATTGTAAAGTAGCGTAACTAAGTAAAATAAGGCTTAAAAATAACATAGGGTATGAATTGGGTATTTATAGTAAAACATAACCAACTTAAGGAAATTGTGGAAAAACCCTGAAACTAGTGTTTACTCGATCGAGCCTGGGTGTACATGATCGAGTAAATTTCTCAGTTGATCGAGCCTGCTTGGGCTTGATCGAGGACATTTTTCAGTTGATCGAGCCTGCTTGGGCTTGATCGAGGACTCTCTCTGTTTCAGCTATTTTCTTCGTGTTGTCTTGTTCACTTCTCTTCCTTTATTCTTCTAGATTCCTGTGCCATGCTCCGTGTATTCCTTCATTCCCACTCCGCGGTGCTCATTTAATTCCTTTGCTCCATAAATACATCATTCCTGCATTAAACACAAAATATTGGAAGTATCGACATTATAGCATAAAAAGCATGTAATTACTATAAACTAGCATGAAAACCGTATCAAAAGTAACTAAGGGGAGGCATAAATATGCATATAATTATGACTCATCAAACTCCCTCAAACCATCCCTTTTCTTGTTCTCAAGCAAGGCATCACATAATTACAAAAGGCAATCATACAAATGGCAAATAAAACAACTCAGAGCTAATGTTGATGCACATACAAATCCCAAGCTATCCATATCTGTAACGAAGTAATGACCAAGGTGTAACAATAAAACAAATTCAAAGGCACGGACAATAGAAAACGCCGCTCAAGTCTCATGTCATCGTACTATACACAAATGTCAAATACCTTTCGATCTTGCAAGACAAATTAGTTGGATTCTCGCGGATTCAGTCATGCACTCATAAGTATGGGTGATTGTGGACATGGGCCACGCCTCGGTCTATGGATTTCGGGCCACCTACCGGTCCGTAGTCACGGGCCACCTGCACGCCAAGCAAATCTGTGGGCATGCAGCGGTCTTTTGAAAGCCACGCTCGGCGGCGTAAAAATATTTTCGACCAGATCGTTTTAGATCGGTCGGTTTTGTCTCGGTAAGGGTCTCGAAACGATTACAGATGTTTGGAGTCGCCACCAAGCATTTGTGGGATGCTTGGAACCCGTTCGAATTCCACTTTATACCTCGGTCATATCGAAGCACAAAGCAGCGTTTGACATAGGTACTAAAGATAAGGAAATCGTCCCTCTTTAGCATCCTATCTCGAGAATGACTCTCGTACGCCCTGGATAAGGTCGTCCACTATCCGAAGTTTCTGAGTAAGAGGTGAAGGTATGTATTGGGAAGCCCTTTAATCAGACACCCAATCCCGCCGCGAGCGCGCCTCTACTGATCGATCTTGGTTGGGTGAATGCAAAAGTTGATAAAACGGTTTAAATGCATGAATGCGCATCCAATAATTTAAACCTAACATGTGAGAGCTTTCTAAGTCGGTTGATATAATCCAAGTATAAAGTATAAGATGTCGAGTTGGATTAATGATTGATTTGCATGCAAGACGGAAATTCAACATCCATTTACCGTATTAGGTTTAAGGTGCATAACGCGACCCATTTGTCTTAGTAAAGCATTTTGCAAATATGATTTTGAATAAACAAATAGTCATCTGATCCGTCCTATATCCGGGCCAACCGGAGTCGGGATTGTCCTAGACTAATGCTGGAAAGGGAACAGGCCCTGTACCAGACGACTACATGAGGCGCGAGCCAGCCGGCGGTATAAAGGGGCCTCCCCTGGTTCTGAAAATGAGAAAGAAAAGGCCTGCTTGAGGCGCGGATCAGCCTACGGTTATATGTCATGTTCTGACCTTTTGAAAACGTTATAAAACGTGTTGAGAAATGGGTATTTGAACCCGATTTGGTTTGAAGGGGTCGTTTAGACCGCATTTGTCGATTTGAAGAATTAGACTCGAATAATCATCATTATTTTGATAATATTCGGTGTTGGGTTCGACTTGACAAGCTTGACATAAATAGTTTTGAAAATAATTATGAACTAATTGTTTTAAGTTCATTTGAATATAATTAGTCGATACTCATCATCGTACCCGGGTTAAAATCCGGCATGGTATGTAGAACCAAGGATGACTTTGTGTTGGGGACTAATATGTTTGTTTCGAAAATGTAAAGAAATGATGAAAGGCTTTAAAATGCCTCCCAAAAATAAAATAAAAGGCTTTAAAATACCTTTTAAATGTCATTAACCAAATATTATCACCGAAACACGGATTTAACCGTCATGGTATGAGGAACCAAGGGTGAAAAATGTTTTATGGGTAAAACACATGAAATGAAATAGAAAAGGGTTTGAAAATATTTGAAATGGTAAAAATCGATTATAAATATGAAAATGAATTAAAGGGGAAAGACGAGAACAAACACGGTTGATCTCTGACCTGAACACCCCATTTAGGCGTGGGCAAGCCGGCGAACCAAGGGGCTTCTGTCTCAGGCCAAAAATCAGTTTTGGCTCATTTATCCCATATTTTGGTTCATGTTATGCACGTTTTAGCATGTTATAGTCATGAAACAAATGAAAACATGATAAAAAGAGGATATTTACACCCTCATACTTACATGTTTGGTTATGGCGAGTGACCGACGTAAGTGTAACAACTCGTTTGGTCGAAAAAAACTCAGTTTAAAACCGTTTTGGTAAGTAAAAAAGAGTGTTTTAAGATTAGTGACGGTGTAGTGGTCGAAGTGGTCGGTCAAGTGATTTAATGCACAATGACGGTACCAAACAATGTGTAAGGCTTGTATTTACGATCGGTAGGTCGTAAATACGAGTCGGATTGTGACTTAAGAAGTCGAATCGAGATTTTTAAGGGAGAAAAGAGGGGGCGGACACTCGTGTAAGTCTCAAATGGGGGGCATTTGAGGGGTATTTATATGGAAATGAGTGGTTGTGTGAGTTTTGAGCGACGTGGCCACCTGGGCTGCTCAAAGAGGCACGAGCCACGTCGCGGGTCTTGGAGGTGTGTTGTCGCTTTCACACAAATGCAATCATGATTTGTTCTATCCTAGGTTTTGTAGTCATATGTTTGGTACTTGACCAAACATAAATCCGGTAAAACTTAAGGTAGAAGATTTGAAATGTTTTGTTTTTGGTGGTTGACTCGGTTTGACTCGTTGTTGGAGTCGGGATTTGAATTTTTGAGTCGGTTTTTGGTCCGGTGTCGGTTTTGACTCTAGTTAGTGTCATTGCGACCCCGTCGTCGTGCATTAAACACTCCAGGTATTTTTGAAATGTTTTGAAATGTCTTATTTTCGAAATCGTTTTAAGTTTTCCGACGTGAAGTTGTACACAAAATGTCGATCAAACGCCGCGATTCCAAAACATGTTAAAGTCAAAGTTGAGCCCCCAGGTCAATCGAAGATTACAACCTGGAGACCCAAGCGACGTCGAGGCGGCTAGAAAGGATTCGGGCCAAGGACCTGCCGTCGGGAAGGGCGACGCCAAGGCGACTCGAGGGTACGAGCCAAGGACCTATCGTCAGGAACAGTTTAGAGTCTGTCGACTATCCGTGCGGGTCGTTTAAAGTTCGTTAGACTACGTATGAAGGCTCGCCAGCCATAAGAAGGATTCAAACCTGAGGCATCTTCGGATATGTCCTTGCGTGTTTGCGAACAAAGGCTCGCCAGATGTGACAAGGAGTTGTACCCGAGGCATCTTCGGGATATGTCCTTTGGTGTATGCGGATATAGGCTCGCCAACTATGAGGCGTAGTAAGGCTCGCCAGCCATGGCGCGTAGTAAGGCTCGCCAGCCATGATGCGTAGTAAGGCTCGCCAACCATGGCGCGTAGTAAGGCTCACCAGCCATGGTGCGTAGTAAGGCTCGCCAGCTATGGCGCGTAGTAAAGCTCGCCAGCCATGGTGCGTAGTAAGGCTCGCCAGCCATGGTGGTGCGTAGTAAGGCTCGCCAGCCATGGTGCGTAGTAAGGCTCGCCAGCCATGATGCGTAGTAAGGCTCGCCAGCCATGGCAAGTAGTAAGGCTCGCCATGGCGCGTAGTAAGGCTCGCCAGCCATGGTGCGTCGTAAGGCTCGCCAGCCATGGCGCGTAGTAAGGCTCGCCAGCCATGACGGTCGGTTAATGGACCGTGAGAATAGCCGCGTTACATGGGCTACTTTTGAAAGTAGCGGACTCGTGATGCCGCCGTGGAAATAGTGAGTTTTGAATTTCACTATCAATGTTGTTGAAATAAGCGGGTTCCGCGAGGAAGCCCCCTGTTGACATTTGAAGGAATAGTGAATTTGAACTTCCACTACTCGTTTGCCTGAATTTGAGGTGGCGGTTTTGATCGCCGTCTGTTTGAATTTTTAAGGGAATAGCAAATTTTAAATTTTGCTATCACGCTTGGATGACGGTTTATGTGCCGCCGTTGACATGTGATGGAAATAGTGAATTTGGAATCTTCACTATTGATTGAAGTGACGGTTTATGTGCCGCCGTTGACATTTGATGGAAATAGTAACTTTGGAATCTTCACTATTATTTTTGAAAATAGAGAATTTGTATTTTCACTATCATTTTTGAAATTGGCGAAAATAGTGAATTTTGAATTTTCACTATTATTTTTGAAATTGGCGGTTTTGATCGCCGTTTGTTTGAAACTTTCAAAAATAGCGAAGTTAAATTTTCACTATTTGTTTTTGTCTTTGAGAGAATGACGATCTTTGATATCGTCAATGAAAATATGAAGTTTGTTATGTGGAAATTGGGCTAAAGCCCAAAATTCGCTGAAAGAGTAAGGGACGCCTGATTGAGGCGCGAGCCACCTGGCGAACTAAAGGGGCTTCCTTTTTTTCTGTAAAAAGACGCGAGGTTTGGCTGCATTTCATTCCTCATTCATCTTCAACCTTCGACATAAAAACCCGTAAAAAATCGCCATTGTTGGACTTTTGCTAGCTTCCATTCGTGCCATCAACAATAATGTCGTCTCAAGGTATGCATTTCCTCTCGAATTCATTTGTTTTTGTTGGTCTTTAGCTTAATTGAATTAGGGCGAACTTTTACCCTAGAAGATCGATTTGGGCGTTTTTGATTGAGCCCATTTTGAGTGAAATTGATGATTGCATTAGGTTAGAAGCCTGTTTAGGAGTATATGGGTGCTATTAGTTTGCATTTTGGTCCCTGTTCCCGCTCCCCATGCTCGAAAAACGTGAGTGAGGTAAGAAACCATCTCATTTCACAATGCCAAGTTTATTTGCTTGGATAATGGGTCCCACTAGGTTGCATTGTAGTCGGGAAATATCATTTTTGCCATTGTGGACCTTTGTCGGGTATTGTGGGCAAATTTGGAATTTTTGCCTTTTGTGACGGTCTTATGTCTGACAAAATAAGCGTCTGTTTGAGCTTGAATTGAGTCAGTTTGCCTTGAAATGGACCTTATTGGTAGTTTAGGTCGCCTTGAGGCGTGGTAAAATCACGTTTGCCTTTTTTGCGGTCGTTTTTGAATTTTGACCGGCTTGTGCTCAAATTGGCGTATGAATTGCCTTTTCGAGCCGTAGAAAATTTTTCCATTGAATTGGGAATGTATTTTTGGTTCGTTGGCGGACCTTGTATGGGTCTTGAAATGCCGTTTTTTTTGTGGTGGTTTTGACTCGTCTTTTGCTTGAAAAGATGGGCGAGTCGTTTTTTGCGTTTTTTTTGTTTTTTTTTTTTGAATGGTTTTGTTTGGTTGGATTTTGGGCGGGATTGCCCTTGTTTTGCTTTGCAGGTTGTGTTTTTTTTTGGACTTGTCCATTTTGCCCCGTCATAATGCCGAAATTTCGGCTGACGTTTTTTGTTTATTCTTTTGATCGCAGGGTACCATTTGGGACCTATGGGGTCCGTTGTTGAGGTACTGGAGGAGGAGGATGATCCCGGAGGAGCTGTAGTGACCGAGGAGGCTGCCGGATTTGAGGTGGTGGTGGAGGATGCTTCCGTAGAGGAGGAGAGGCGGCTGATGTGGCTGGCTTGACCTTTTCATTGTGGCTCATAGACAGGATGGCTGATGATTGGGGGTCAGCACCGGGGTGGTGCATCGCATCATGGTTCTTGGCCTCCTTATCATTCGAAGTCTGCAAGACACTGTCTTCATTTTTGTCGTGGAACAGGAACGAGGTATTACCATAATGTTAATCGCCTCTACTTCTGTTGTTGCTCCTCTGTCTCTTATGTTGCTCCTTTTCTTTTCTGTTTGAGAGGATAGAGAGTGCTTAGTTCTGTAGGTGGCGGATAGCCCCCAGTTCGTTGTCTTAGGCCAGTGTCTGTATGATAGATAGTTGTTTTAGGATAGTGTCTGTATGATAGATGTCTGTACTGGATCCTGTTTTTACGGTCAGTTGTCTGTATCAAACGTGTGTCGATGTATTTTGCGTGAGGCGGTTTGTATATATGTGTTTTTGGATTGTGGTTCATTTTGTGATTTTTTGGCTTTTTGTGTTGTGTTTCGGAGGAGCGTTGTCGGCTGTCAATTCTCCTTTTTGCTTTGCACTAGTTCCTGCATCGTTAGTGTAGAAAACAGGCAACAGGTAGCACATATGCATAAACGTAAACACGTAAATGCATTTGAACAAAAATTAACCAAGATGACTTGGAGTTAAAATTTGAGATTTGAAAAATGAATTTCGAGGATTTTTGCGACAAGTCGTCATGGATGAATTTCAGAAGAGATTTTCACGGGTGTGTTTGATTTTTGAGGTCAAGACTCGAATTTGTGAGTTCTTGAAATTTTGAGGAAATTGACGTCGTGTTATCAATTTTCGATTTTTATTTTGATGGAAAATTGTGAAAAAGCGAAAAATTTTCGGAATTTCGACTGACATGGAAACGATCCGTCACGGGTCGGGGCGACTAGCCCCTCCCCCCTTAAAAAAAAGAAAGAAAAAAATCCGTATGTTTAAGGCTGCTTCATGGAAACCGTGTCGGATTTTGTAAAACGCGAAACAAGGAAATGTGAGTGTGAGGAAACACAAAAATGTCCTGGATTATCTCGAAGAGGCGCGAGCGTCCTGGCGGGAGGTTTGAGGTGTCAGGAGAAAACACAAGTTGAAAGAGACAAGTCAATAGCGGGAATCCTGGGGAAGCTTCAAAGAGGCGCGAGCAGCCTGGCGATGGAAGCCAGCTCTCCCCTTTTTTCTGAAAAACGCGCTGGTCATTTTTGTATAAATAGTGATGTTTGCACTTCATTGTTTCATCATCCGAAACACAAAACATCTCTACAAAACTTCATCTTCTTCTTCCACAAAAATATTTCATGGATGCTTTTGAGAATGCGTTGCGACAATGGTGCCGGGATTTGTCGCCTCCCGAAAAGTATCAACTCATTTGCATGGGAGTTGGTCAATTGTTAGTGCTCCGTCAAGTCAAGGTGAAACCTTCATTTCTTGAAGCATGTTCTCGGTTTTGGGATTCGAAACACCATGCTTTCGTTTTCCCGAAGGGTGAGCTTTGTCCTCTTGCCAAAGAAGTTGGAGCCATTGGCGGGTGGCCGGGTTGTGTTCTGGTGCTTCCTCCGACTCGGTTGTGCTACAAGGAGAAATTCCGTTCCTTGTTGGGTTTGTCGACAAGTCAAGTCAACTTTCTTCTAGCTCCATATGGTGTGGATATGTTGGCCCTTATCAACATCTTTTCAGACCGATTAGATGTCAATGTCTCGGAAGTGGCTAGGAGAAGGGCTCTTGCCTTTTGCCTTGTTCATGTGTACCTCTTTGTCGATGTCTTGAAGAAGGATGGACCAAAATGCTATGGTAGCATGACCCTTATTCATGTGGTTGAGCAAATGGAGCATGGTAGAGATCCATCATGGTTGGTGCTTGGCGAGATCATCCAAGCTTTGAATAAGGAAGGCTCTTGTGGAGAAGCTCCCTCTTTTGGGTCCCCAAGGATCCTTCAAGTGTGGCTCTTGGAGAGGCTAAGGTATGTAGAGCCTCCGGTTGATTCTTCTTCTTATTTCTTCCGTCACCTTACCATGAGGAAGAAATTGTACTCGGATAGTTTTGCTTCTACCGAGGCTTATTGGGCCGCGAGATTGGCGGAGGAGGGTGGTCCTCACATCCGTTGGGTGGTACCGTGGTGGCACTTGAGGTCCTTCACGGGGTTGCCCGCTTTGGGTGCTAGTCCTCGTTCCTTGATGGTGGTGGGTTTGAAGGTTGTTTCCTTTATATATCCCGAAAGGCTCATGAGGCAAATGAGGCGTCAACAAAAGGTGCCCGCTCAAGATACTCTTGTCCAAGAGAATGTTTTCCGGAACTCCGAGCTTGTGGAGGTCTTCGAAAGATGGTGGGCCACTCGGCCGCTTTGGGAGGTACCAAACCCCGTTGCCACGACACGGGTGACTCCCGCTTATGTCAAGTGGTCACGTGCTTCGTCCTTGGAAGAGAGGTCTAAATTCCGTAAGGACGAGGTTGTCGACTTGAAGTATCGAGAGGTTGGCAAGGCCAATCGTGCCTTCTTTGAGGAGTATGTTGATGGAGCTACCCCCGATGTGATGAGACCACCGAAGAGGAGGAGTTCCGGCCCCAAGAATATGGTGGGCCGTGCATTGGCTCTTTTTGGGTTGAACATGGGGTCTTGTGCTAGACCAAAGGCCGTCGCCGTCTTAGATCCGTTGAGGATCCGTTTCGAGAAGGAAATCCATGCTAGGCGGGCCAACAAGAAGAACTAGGGGAAGATGTGCCCCGAGGGAAAAGGCAAGGGTAGAATGGAAGAGTGAAGACCTCTGTAATACTCCATATTTATAAGTCTTGGGGTACTCTATCGAGTAGCCCTTACTCGGTCGAGTAAGGGCAAGTTGCGAAATGAAATAGTTTCTGACCTGTTGGGTACTCGATCGAGTAGCTGGGGTACTCGATCGAGTAAAGGGGTACTCGATCGAGTACCTTGGGTACTCGATCGAGTGTCCTGGTTTACTGGGAGTTTTCTCGGGTTTTGTTAATTATGCGATTAAGGTATTTAAACATAATCGTCATTGTTTTAAATCACTTTTACAAAACCTAAAACCCTGTTTAAGAAAGAAAGCAACCAGTTCATCTTCCTAATCGCATTCTTAGCAATTCCCGGAGTTCAGACGGTCGGTTCTTGTCGTTATTCGTGTCGTTGAGTTCCTTGCGTCGAGGGTAAGCTTTTAATATAATTTTTATAATGTTTTGTTAAGTTTGGTTAAACCCTAATTTAGGGATTGGGGGTTTTGTGTGTAGTATGTGATGTATAGCCTATATGTGTTATATGATAGGAGGAGGGTTCGTAGAAGAGGCTTTTTGACTCGGTCACCGATTGATACCGTCTCGATCACAGTGCTTTCCGGTAGGATTTCCTACTCGCATTAGTCCCATAATGGGATATTGGTGATGTTCGTATTTAGTTGTTTGATATAATGATTGTCTTGTGTTTGTGGTTGTGATTGCTTGTTGATGGTTCTCGAGATGCGTTCTCTACCGAGTGGGGTCACTTGCGGGAGTGACTTCACGCCCTAGTTTCGCCCTTCGTGGAACCCGCCACGGAAGGGGATGTGCACATTAATGGGACAGGGTTATCGCTCGGTATGATGAGCGGGGCTTAGGTGGGAACGGCCATGGTCCCCCATCGGCGGGTCGTCCAAAGGACAACGATTGAGATGATGGGAGTTGGTTGGTGGTGTGTGTGTGTGTGACAGTTCAAATTGTATGTTTATCTTGTTATTGTCATCTATATTGATTGTGTGATTAGTAATCGACCCGGTGTTGTTTTGTAAACTGCGGTGATCCATTCGGGGATGGTGAGCGGATATTGAGCGGTATTGAGATGAGTACCGGGATAGCCGGGATGCCACGACAAGTTGATAGGAGTCTTCCGTTGTAGCCTTAGTTTATTTACTTTTCATTAGACAACGGTTTGAGAATAATGTATCGCACTTTTAGTTGGTTTCATGGATTGTAACTATTCGTTAAACTATTTATAATAAACGTTGTTTCTTTATTGTTGTTTGATTATCATTGCCTCGGGTAACCGAGATGGTAATGTCTTCATACCTGAGTGGTCCTGGTAAGGCACTTGGAGTATGGGGGTGTTACAAATGGTATCAGAGCGACGATCCCGAAACCTGTAACCAATGAACTTAATGAACATAGGGAGTCAATTAAAATGAACCCGGGGTAAAAGTTGTAGGAGCTAGTGCAAAGGCTTGGGAGACGTCCTAAAGTCGCAGGGGTCGCCCTACAACTTTGAACCGGTCACACGGGGGAAGTGTTGTCAAGTTGTATGTGTGTTTGGTTAACTTGTTTACAAATGTGATGGAATGTGTTGATTGTTGGATGTTCGAAGTTGGAAGTTGAGAAGGTGAAAGAAAAGTGATGATATATAGAAACTGTTGATGAAATGATAACATGTTGAATGTTTTACAACGTGGCAATTAATAGCATGGTGAAATGATCTCGTAGATATAGAAAAGATGTGTAGCATGATTGTTATGATATAATATGTGATTTATAAAGTTTAACATGTTAGCATATGACGTAATATGCGGGTAGCTCTTACAAATTAGTGTTACTCGATCGAGTGAGACTGACTCGATCGGGTGGGGTTTTGGCGAGTTTGAGTCCAGAATCGAGTTTTGGGGCACTCGATCGAGTAACTAGGGGTACTCGATCGAGTAGGGGGTCACTCGATCGAGTAGCCTAGACACTCGATTGAGTAGGTAAGAGATCAGAAGGTCTGTTTGGGTCTGAAGTTTGGGTACTCGATCGAGTACGTGGGGCACTCGATCGAGTAGCCCGTTACTCGATCGAGTGGGTTTGGGAACTCGATCGAGTAGGTTCTGGGGGTCGCGTCTTCGTGTTTTGAAGTTTAGTACGTATGTTCATATCTACCCCTTTTCTTATATATGTATAGTTTCAAGATGCCGCCCAAGAGAACTGCTTTGTACGCGAGAGCTGAGCTTATGACCGTGGATGACATCGTTAAGATGTTAGAGCACCAGGATGCTCTTACTGAGACCCTGAAGAGAGTGAATGAGGACAAGGATAAGAGTAAGGAGAAGGAGGTTGATCATTCTAAAATCAGCCTCTATATTGCGAGGTTTAACCCGAAGGAATACAAGGGGGTTGGGGAACCTAACCTTCTTGATAGTTGGCTGAGAGAGATGGAGAACATCTTAGACTTGGTTCATTGTCCGATGAGATGAGGTGGAACAGGCTGCGTTCTATCTGAGGGAGGCAGCAGGCAAGTGGTGGGATTCGGTGAAGGTGAGTGCTAAGGAGATATACACCAACCAAGGCTTACCTGCTATACCTTGGGAGGAGTTTCGTAGGGTGAGGAAGGAGTTCGTGACTGGAGCATGTAAGGAGTAAGTTGAGGGAAGAGTTTGATAAGTTTAAGATGACCACGAGATGTCGGTAGCCGAGTACTACAGACAGTTCAATAAGAAGTCCAGGTATGCTGAGGATATGGGTTTGAGTGAGGAGAACCTGGCATTGAGGTTTGAAAGAGGGTTGACTACCACGATTTTGGATAAGTTACCCGTGGGAATCCTTACCGATGTTAAGGAAGCTTATGAGGGGGCTGGAAGGGCTGAGAGGTTGGTGGAGATGGCTCAGGAGAGGTCTGGTGGTGAGAAGAGGAAGTCTGAGAGCGAGGGTGGTGGCCAATCTAATTACAAGAAAGGCAACCACAATCAGTCTAAGGGGTTTTCTTCTGGGTCGTGGTTCGATCTTTGGGGCTTCCTTTGGGCGTGGCCGGGGGAGTGTGAGTAATAGTTGGGGAGTGACCTGCTTTGGTTGTGGAGGTGTAGGCCACAAGAGACATGAGTGCACGAGTGCACCGGATCTTTCGAGACCTCGCACAGAGCTTCATGCGAGCAAATGACCGGGCCGGATCATGGTCAAACCGGGAAGTCGAGTTACCAGTGGAGGCAACCGCAACGGCGGTAATTTTATCGAAGACACCGACGAACAACAACAACAATCAAGGGTCGGGTGCTAAGCCGACCGCATCACCAAGATCTTGTCCAGGGAGGTGGGCGGAAGACCATGGGCAAGTTATTCATGATGGAGAAGAAGGCAATGAGGAAGATGCGCACGTTATCACCCCAGACATTCCTTGTTAATGGTATTCCTACCTTTGTTTTGTTTGATTCGGGGGCTTCTCAGTCGTTTGTGTCTTCGAGTCATGTTAAACAGTTGGGTTTGAGAGTATATGAGTTTGTTAGTGAGCAAGTTTTCATACCTTCGGGTGAGTCTGTATCGTGTGGGAGGTTGTTTAGAGATGTATCTTTGATAATTGGGCAAGTTGATTTCCCTGTAGACTTGCTAGAGTTTCCTTTTAACGGTTTTGAGATGATAGTTGGGATGGATTGGTTAGGAAAGTATAAAGCTAAGATAGACTGTCATCAAAAGAAAGTGTCCTTAAGAGGTCCAAAGGGTGTTAGTGTGTCTTACCGTGGGTTTCTAGTCAAACCCAAAGTTAAGTTGATTGCAGCTGTTACCTTGAAGTCTTATCTGAGGAAGGGATGTCCTTTGATCCTGTGCCATGTGAGAGATGACCGGATAGAGATTCCGACGATTGATGAGATACCAAAGGTGGGAGAGTTTGCGAGATGTTTTTCCGAGGAGATTCCGGTTGCCACCGAAGAGGGAGATAGACTTCACCGTTGAGTTGAAGCCAGGGACGGGGCCAATCTCTAAGGCACCGTACCGTATGGGTCCTAAGGAGATGGAGGAGCTTAGGAAGCAGTTGGATGATTTGATAGAGAAGGGATACATTAGACCAAGTGTATCGCCTTGGGGAGCACCATTCTTTTCGTGAAGAAGAAAGATGGGAGCTTGAGGTCTGTGTATAGATTACGAGGAGCCGAACCGTGTAACGATAAAGAACAAGTATCCTTTGCCAAGGATAGATGACCTGTTTGATCAGTTGAGTGGTGCAACAGTCTTTTCTAAGATTGATTTGAGGTCGGGGTACCATCAGGTGAAGATTAGAGAGGTGGATATACCAAAGACAGCTTTCACGTCAAGGTATGGCCATTATGAGTATGTGGTGATGTCGTTTGGATTGTCTAATGCGCCTGGTGTTTATGGATTTGATGAATAGAATCTTCGAGACGCTTCTTGGACCAGTTTGTAGTAGTGTTTATCGATGATATCTTAGTCTACTCTAAGACTAAGGAGGAACATGAGGAGCATCCGAGGATCGTGTTGCAGACTTTGAGGGATCATGAGTTGTATGCTAAGTTGTCCAAGTGTGAGTTCTGGTTGGAGAAAGTTGCTTTTCCGGGGCATGTGATCTCTAAAGATGGGGTGGTCAGGATCCGGCGAAGATTGAGGCAGTGACAAAGTGGGAAGCACCAAAGAATGTTGCTGAGGTTAGGAGTTTCTTGGGTTTAGCTGGATACTACAGACGGTTCGTGAAAGATTTCTCCAAGATAGCTAGACCGATGACAGCGTTGATGAGGAAAGAGAACAGGTTTCGTTGGGATGAGAGTTGTGAGACGGCGTTCCAGGACATTAAAGGAGCGTTTGACCACAGCTCTGTCCCCAGCATTGCCTGAAGGGAGCGAGAACTTTGAGGTTTATACAGATGCCTCGAAGAATGGGTTGGGATGTGTGTTGATGCAGAATGGTAAAGTGATTGCCTATGCTTCTAGGCAATTGAAGCCTTATGGGGAGAACTACCCTACCCATGATCTGGAGTTGGGTGCAGTGGTGTTTGCTCTCAAGATTTGGAGACATTACCTTTGTGGAGCAATCTTTAAGGTATTTTCTGATCACAAGAGTCTTAAGTACATCTTCACGCAGAAGGAGTTGAACATGAGACAGAGGAGGTGGATCGAGTTGATTGGCGACTACGACATGGAAATCATCTACTATGAAGGGAAGGCCAATGTTGTTGTTGATGCTTTGAGTAGGAAGAGTGTACATTCCTTGTGTACAGCTCTATCTTTGATGAGGCTGAGGGATGAGGTAGCGAGCTTTGGGATACATATGATGCAGAAAGGAGATGCCATGGGTGATATGACAAAGACATCCGGAGTTTTATGATGATATTCGGATAAGCGGGCTTTGGATCCTAAGATAGTTGAGTGGAGAGTCGAGTAGAGAAAGGGACAAAGTCCCGTTTTCTATTCATACAGATGGTAGTTTGAGGTTTGATGGTAGGTGGTGTGTTCCTAATGATGAGGAGTTGAAAAAGACGATCATGACAGAGGCGCATTGCACACCATATTCAGTTCATCCAGGGGGAGACAAGCTATACAAGGATTTGAAGAAAACGTTTTGGTGGCCTGGGATGAAGAAAGAGACAGCTGAGTTTGTGTCCCGTTGTTTGACATGCCAGAGAGTTAAAGGGGAACAGAGAAGACCACAAGGTAAGATTCAGTCTTTAGAGGTGCCTGAGTGGAAGTGGGAATCCATTTCCATGGATTTCATTGTGGGTTTGCCTAAGAGTCAACAAGGTAACAACATGATTTGGGTGATAGTGGATCGTCGACCAAGTCGGCCACTTTGTTCCAATGAAAGATACATGGACTAAGGCACAATTGGCTATGGCCTATCGAAAGAACGTGCTTAAGTTACATGGAGTCCCTAAGGACATAGTGTCTGACAGAGATGCGAGGTTTATATCAAGGTTTTGGAAGGAGTTGCATGAATCGTTGGGAACAGACTTTGAAGATGAGTACAACATTTCATCCTCGCGATGACGGGCGACGGAGAGAACAATCAAGACTCTTGAGGATATGTTGCGAGCTTGTGTGATGGATTTTGGTGGTAGCCGGGAGCAGAGGTTGGACTTGATAGAATTTTCTTACAATAACAGCTTATCACACCAGATAGGTATGGCACCGTTTGAGGCTTTGTATGGGAGGAGATGTAGGAGTCCAATCTGTTGGGACGACAAAGTCTTTGGCAAAGGGTTTTAGGACCAGAGATGGTGCATGAGATGGTGGAACAGATTAAGATGATCAGGGAACGGATGAGAGCAGCCCAGGATCGACAAAAGAGTTATGCAGACCTACATCGTCGGGACATAGAGTTTCAAGTTGGGGACAAGGTTCTTCTGAAAGTGTCTCCGATGCGTGGAGTTATGAGATTTGGGAAGAAAGGCAAGCTAAGTCAGAAGTTTATAGGGCCTTATGAGATCTTAGAGCGAGTTGGGGAAGTTGCTTATCGTTTGGCTTTACCAGCTGCGTTGGAGAGAGTGCATAATGTGTTTCATGTATCGCAACTGCGGAAGTATGTGAGTGACCCGTCACATGTGTTGGAGGCAGAGAGCTTAGAGCTAGATGAGTCTTTATCATACCTTGAGGTGCCTAAGCAGATTCTAGACCGAAAGGTTAGAAAGACTAGGAGTGGTGAGACAGTTTTGCTTAAGATCCTTTGGTCTAACCACGAGACCGAGGAAGCTACATGGGAGCCAGAGGAAGCTATGAAAGAGCGTTACCTCTTCCTCTTTGATCAGGTATGTATGGTTACGAGAACGTAACCTTGTTTCTTTTAGGGGGGTAGGAGATGATCGCGAGCAGTTTTTACGAGTTTTATACCCCTTTTATATGTTGTGTCGGTATGTTTGTCGGGATGAGTTGGGTTAGTATCATGTTTTACGTTGAATTTTGTTTGACCTTCGAGTCGGGAAGCTTATGGGAGTACCTTTGTTTAGTAGTGGTTTGAACTTTGGGGACGAAGTTCCTTTTAAGGAGGGAAGACTGTAATACTCCGTATTTATAAGTCTTGGGGTACTCTATCAAGTAGCCCTTACTCGGTCGAGTAAGGGCAAGTTGCGAAATAAAATAGTTTCGACTGTTTGGGTACTCGATCGAGTAGTCAGGGGTACTCGATCGAGTAGGGTACTGATCGAGTACCTTGGGTACTCGATCGAGTGTCCGGTTTTACGGGGAGTTTTCTCGGGTTTTGTTAATTATGCGATTAAGGTATTTAAACATAATCGTCATTGTTTTAAATCACTTTTACAAAACCTAAAACCCTGTTTAAGAAAGAAAGCAACCAGTTCATCTTCCTAATCGCATTCTTAGCAATTCCCGGAGTTCAGACGGTCGGTTCTTGTCGTTATTCGTGTCGTTGAGTTCCTTGCGTCGAGGGTAAGCTTTTAATATAATTTTTATAATGTTTTGTTAAGTTTGGTTAAACCCTAATTTAGAGATTGGGGTTTTGTGTGTAGTATGTGATGTATAGCCTATATGTGTTATATGATAGGAGGAGGGTTCGTAGAAGAGGCTTTTTGACTCACTCGTGATACCGTCCGATCACAGTTGTGCTTTCCGGTAGGATTTCCTACTCGCATTAGTCCCATAATGGGATATTGGTGATGTTCTGTATTTAGTTGTTTGATATAATGATTGTACTGTGTTTGTGGTTGTGATTGCTGTTGATGGTTCTCGAGATGCGTTCTCGGCTGAGTGGGGTCACTTGCGGGAGTGACTTCACGCCCTAGTTTCGCCCTTCGTGGAACCCGCCACGGAAGGGGATGTGCACATTAATGGGACAGGGTTATCGCTCGGTATGATGAGCGGGGCTTAGGTGGGAACGGCTGCGTCCCCCACTCGGCGGGTGGTCCAAAGGACGGTCGATATTGAGATGATGGGAGTTGGTTGGTGGTGTGTGTGTGTGTGATTCATTGTCTTTTATCTTGTTATTGTCATCTATATTGATTGTGTGATTAGTACTGACCCCGGTGTTGTTTTGTAAACCTGCGGTGATCCATTCGGGGATGGTGAGCAGATATTGAGCAGGTATTGAGATGAGTACTGGGATAGCTGGGATGCCACGACAAGTTGATAGGAGTCTTCCGCTGTAGCCTTAGTTTATTTACTTTTCAGTTAGACAGTCAGTTTGAGAATAATGTATCGCACTTTTAGTTGGTTTCATGGATTGTAACTATTCGTTAAACTATTTATAATAAACGTTGTTTCTTTATTGTTGTTTGATTATCATTGCCTCGGGTAACCGAGATGGTAATGTCTTCATACCTGAGTGGTCCTGGTAAGGCACTTGGAGTATGGGGGTGTTACAACCTCCATTACCCATTTTATTATTATGTTGTATTATTGTTGTGAGTTTTTATTATGTTGTACTAGCTAGTTATTGTGTGTTTTGTGCTAGTTTTATTATGTGAGGTGTTTTAGTTGATACCTTATCTTCGATAAGTTCTAGACTCGTCGAGCTTTATTTGTTGTTGGAAATGTAATCCCTCCCATTTTTAATTAAATAAGGGGATTGCCCGTGTCGAAAATTGTGAACGCTTGTTTCTTCCATCCATTTGATGAAGGCAATTCGATTTGAATTATCCTAAACATTTGCACTTGGGAAAGTGGGATTTTTTGGGAAGGGAGAAAGGCTCATTTTTGCATTTTGTGGGAAAGGGGAATGGTTTTCCCTTCTCTTTTTTGATGGGGATGTTTTTTGTATATGGGGGTTTTTGTCGTATGGGGATGGTTGTTCTTGATTGTGGGGATGGTTGTATCCTTCTTATGTAAGAAAGGACTGCCTACGTATTCACCTGAAGAGGTGAAATCAAACCATGATCGTAGTTCGAATGCTTTGTAAATTTGATTGGGTTTTGTGGTTGTATCCCTCATGCATAAGAGGGACTGCCTACATATCCACCTGAAGAGGTGAAATCAAACCATGCTCGTAGTTCAGGGGCTTTTTGTTTTAGTGCAAATGGATGTTGCCTTTAACAGATCAAAGGACATTCGAAACGGGTAAGGTGCCGCAGCTTAGACTCGATAAAACATGCAATTTCAAATCAGAACACGTTGAGGAACTTGACTTGAAAAGGGGTTGAGTTGGTTGCTAGTTGTAAAACTAGGCTTAAGTCGTTGGTTGCTATGGTTCAAGGGTAGTATTTCTTGAGTTGGTCTAGGTTGGTCGGGTTTGTAAAGTCCTCCCCATCTAGGTCACTCAGTCTCACTGCGCCCCCCGAAAGTATTTTCGTGACCAGGTATGGCCCGGCCCAGTTGGGTTTGAATTTCCCCCTCGGATCGACGGGTAACGGTGCTCTAACTATCTTGAGGACCAAATCGCCCTCCTGGATGTTCCTGGGTTTAACCTTCTTGTTGAATGCCCGTTGTATACGTCGTTGGTATAGCTGGACGTTGTGCATCGCGTTGAGTCATCGTTCGTCTAGAAGAGTGAGTTGCTCGTACCTTTGACGGGTCCATTCCGCCTCCGAGACTTGAATCTCCAGTAGGATGCGTAGAGAAGGGACCTCTAACTCTACCGGTTGAACCGCCTCCATACCGTATGCTAGGTAGAAGAGTGTGGCGCCTGTCGGTGTTCGAATGGAGGTTCAGTATCCCAGAGTGCGAATGGGAGTTTGCTCGGCCAATCGCGGTAATTGTCTTGCATTTTCTTGATAATGGTGACAAGAGTTTTGTTTGCTGCCTCTACCGCTACGTTGGTTTGGGGACGGTAGGGGGATGATCGATGTCGTTTGATTTTTTATTTGTCCAGCAAAGCTTGAGTTTCCGCCCGGAAGTGAGAGCCTTGATCGCTGATGATTTCATGGGGTACCCCATACCGGCAGATGATGTTGTTTTGAATGAACTTGGCCACTTGTTTGGCGGCCAAGACTGCATATGACTGTGCTTCCACCCATTTAGGGAAGTAGTCGATGGCGACGAGGACGAAGCAATGCCCCTTAGTGCCTACCGGGTTGACTTTCACGATGATGTCGATGCCCCAGATTGAGAAAGGCCTGGGTGACGTCATGGTGTATAAAAGGGATGGTGGTATGTGTTGTATGTTGGCGAAGATTTGGCAATTGTGGAAATGTTTGACGTAGTTACGGCAATCGGCTTCCATGGTGGTCTAGTAGTAACCTAGCCGTGTGATTTTTCGGGTAAGCATCATTGCGCTCATGTGAGGGCCACATTCTCCATCGTGGACCTCTACCATGACTTTTTTGGCTTTGTGATGGTCAATGCAAAGGAGGAGAATTCCTTGGGGTGTTCTTTTGTATAGGTGATCTTGGTTTATCACGAATTGTGATGCAAGTAAACGAATGGCTCTTTCTCCTTTTTGATTAGAGTTGGGAGGGAATTCATTTTTGGTTTTGTGGTTGAGGATGGCTTGGTACCAAGGTTAATCATGGCTTTCCTTATCGTCGATTATGGCACAAACGTGAGCTGGCTCGCTCCTTCTCTCGACACATAGGGGAATCGATGTCATGTCGTCAGGTATGTTGACGAGTGCGGCAAGTTTTGCCAGGGCATCAGCAAATTGATTTTCCTCTCGTGGCAAGTGGAAATAGTCGATTTGGTCGAAGAACTCGGCCTCTTGATTGATCTTTGCTCGGTAGGGAGCGAAACTATCACTTCGGATTTTCCATGACCCAGACACCTGATTGATGATGAGCGAGGAATCGCCGTGGACCCTCAATCTCCTGATGCCAAGTGTGATGGCTGCTTGTAGGCCGATGAGGCATGCCTCATATTCAGCGGCATTGTTGGTGACGGTAAAGTCTAGCTTGACCGAGATCGGAACATGTTCTCCCTCCGGTGATACTAGAAGGATTCCCACCTCGAAGCCTCTCAGATTAGATGCACCGTCGAAGTATAGGTCCCATTCGTCGGAATCGGCACAAAGGATGTCTTCGTCAGGAAGTGACCACGTGTCGGTCGTTGGATCCTCGTTGACGGGATTTTCAGCTAGAAAATCGGCAACTGCTCTTCCCTTGATAACCTTGAGGGGTACAAACTTGAGATCAAACTCAGACAGCATGAGCGTCCACCTAGACAGCCTTCCGTTTAGTACGGGTTTTTCGAAGATGTATTTGACCGGGTCCATCTTGGAGTAGATGTGGACCGTGTAGCTGAGCATGTAATGTTGCAGCTTCTTTGTCGACCATACTAGGGCAAGGCATGTCTTCTCCAGTCAGGGATACCTCGTCTCATACTCAATGAACTTTTTGCTGATGTAGTAGATGGCTCGTTCTTCGCCGTCGACTGTTTGTGCTAACATTGCTCCCATGGCTGTGTTGTTAACAGTCAGGTATAGGGATAAAGGAATCCCCGGTTGAGGTGGCATGAGGACAGGAGGCTTGGATAGGATTTTCTTTATCCTGTCGAAGGCCTTTTGACAGTCGTCGTCCCAATCGGTGTGATCGGAGGCGCGAAGCTTCTTGAATATTGGTCCACAAATCATGGTGAGCTTGGCAATGAAGAGGCTGATGTATTGGACCTAACCGAGAAATCCCCGAATCTCCTTCTCATTCCTAGGATGAGGCATTTGCTGAAGGGCTTTGATTTTGGTTGGATCAATCTCAATGCCTCTTTTACTAACAACATGTCCCAAGAGTTTTCCGGAGGTGACCCCGAATGCACACTTCTGAGGATTTAGTCTCATGTTATATTTCCGCAGACGAGCGAAGAATTTCCGAAGGGCGTTGATGTGCCCATCCCACTCTTTTGATTTGACTATCATGTCATCGACATACACCTCTACCTCCTTGTGCATCATATCATGTAGGAGAGTGGTAGCAGTTCTTTGATAAGTAGCCCCGACGTTGATAAGACCGAAGGGCATGACCGTGTAGCAATATGTACCCCACTGTGTAGTGAATGCTGTCTTGTGCATGTCTTCCTCAGCCATTTTAATCTGGTTATACCCGGCATACCAGTCCATGAATGATAGGAGGGCATGCTCGGCGGTGTTGTCCACCAGAATGTCAACATGTGGCAAAGGGATGTCGTCCTTTGGACTCGCCTTGTTCAGATCCCTGAAGTCGACGCAAACCCGAATTCTTCCGTCTTTATTTGGTACGGGCACAATGTTGGCCACCCAATCAGATTATTCAGACACTTTGATGAAACCAGCCTTGAACTGTTTATCCACTTCTTCCTTGATTTTCAGGGCCCATTCAGGACGCATCCGGCGTTGCTTTAGCTCCGGGTTTAATGGGTATCCGGTGCTCTGCAATTTCCCTGTCAATCCCAGGCATGTCTCTGTAAGACCAGGCGAATACGTCCTTGTATTCGTGGAGGAGGTTAATGAACTGTTGTCTTTCCGAGGGTCCAGGGTTGTCCCTATCCTAAGTTCTTGAGGTGTATTGTCGGTCCCTACGTTAATAGGTTCGGTCTCCTCAATGATGGGGGTTATGGTTTCCCGTTTGTCAAGTTCTTTGGCTAGGTGAGGTGCGTAGTCACTAAAGTCAAATTCCTCATAGTCATTCAGAATTGCATTGCAGTTAAATTGAGACGAGTCATAAGCAAACTTAACGTTCATTAAGTTGCCACGAGCGAAAAGCTCGGAAAGGACAGACATCTCGTGGTCAGTCAGAGGCGACACAGCAAAGGAGGTGGCCCCAGGAACAGGCTCCAGGTTGTCACCTTTCATGGGAGTGGGGGTGACCCTAGTAGACTCAGACTCTGAATCAGCCACGACTTTGTGATAGAACAGCGGGAAGGGGACCTTGACTGGGACATCAGAAGTGTTAGAAGCTACGACAGACTCTGACTCCGACTCAGACTCTGATTCAGATTCTTCTTTGCTTCCCTCCTTGAACATACGGCCTTCTCCAGTTGTGATCTTGAGAATGCGGCCTTGGCGATCGGTCCACTTGACAGTCTTCCTCCAGCCCTGTGTAGCTTTCTCCAGGTCAGTGTCAGAGATCAAGGCGGTTGGGTCAAATTGATTGTCCTTCAGGGCGATGTTGATAATGTCCTCATAGTCGAGGTGCTTGATGTTATCTTCCCAAAGAGGAGAGTGACAGCTTGTCCATCGAGGTATGACAGCGGCTTAGACTCGGTTGATGCAGCTTCGGTGTTGTTAGGGATGAAGTAGCAGTCCTGGAAGACTTCCACACCCGGGTACCTAGCCTTGGCCACAGAGTCGTAGATCGGCTCCGGAAAGCCATGGTAGAACTCGGACTCTCCCTCGGGAACAAAGTGTCCGTTGAGGGTCAGATGATAGGGACGGAGGATAACCCCGTGCTTTTTGCGTTTTCGGACTAGGAGGTTCATCTCCTGGATATCTTCATCGGTGGGTTCATAACCCAGCCCAAAGGGAATGTTGGGGACCTTAGCCTGTTTCAAGGGAGGCAAGGTGCCCTTCAGTGGATTGAGGGGCAAACCCGGGAAGTAACCCTGGCGCATCATGATACGGTTGACTGTGAGGTTGGCAAACGGGTCACAATTAAAGGGTGTTGATTCATCAGTTATGGCATTCACAGCTTGGAATCCCCACATTTCATTATCATCTTCCTCAAAGGTTTGGGAGGCTATTCCCTTTCTTATGACAGCTTTGATCGGGGAAGCATGAATTATGATTGTTTTCCCGTTGAAGGGGACCCTGATCTTCTGGTGGAGAGTCGAGGTAACCGCCTTGACGGCGTGGATCCAGGGACGTCCCAGGAGCATATTGAAGGAGGCTTCGATGTCGACCACCTGAAAACTGGTTTGTCTTTCCAGCGGTCCGGTTGTGACAGTCAGAGTGATGAGCCCCGCGACCTTGCGACGAGTGCCGTCGTAGGAGCGTACTCCTTGGTTCGTTGGGACCAAATCGGCTTCCTTAATCCTAGCTTGTGAGCAGTCTTGAGGGGAATGACATTCACCGTAGATCCGTCATCTACAAGTACCATGGGCACATTCTTCTTGAGACATTGTACGGTAATGTACAGGGAAAGGTTATGATTGGCTCTGAAGGGAGGGATATCTTCATCAGAAAAGACGACTGGGTTGTTCAAATCAGGGGCGTCCCTTGTCATATGTGCTACTATTTCTTCAGGGGAAGAGGTGGAGGGCACGGTTAATTTTCCCAAGGCCTGTAGCAAAGCCTGTCGATGCTCAAAGGACGGTGCGATCAGTTGCCAGATTGAGATCTCAGCTTTTGCCTTCTGAAGCTGTTTGAGGATTGAATTCTCAGGAGCCCTTGGTTGAGTGTCTACTTCCGGGACGACTTGGTCATTCGTAGTTGGAACGACCGTTGGATTGTTCGAGTTCTGATAGGGGCGTCCGGACCGGGTAAGGTGGCCGATCTCTTTCGCCAGTTTCTCTTTCTCTGGGACAAGGTAGACATTTTCAACGTCGTCTCTCCTGATGCCATTGATTTCAGGATCTCGAAGGCACCTTGGAGGGGTATTTCTTGGTGGGTAGTTTTTGTGAGAGATATTTTTGTGAGGGTAACTTTTGTGGGGGTAGTTTTTGTGGGGTTGATTATTGTGAGGATGATTATTGTGAGGTTGTTGCCAGAATGGTCGCGGGAGCAATCCGTCCTGGTGTGGGTAGTTTTGGGCGCTCGGGGGACTTTCCCTCGGGCGTGGCGGTGGAGGATTGAAGATAAGTCAGCGGTAGGCATCGTCAAGTCGGGTGATCCTTTCGGAGAGACTGGCTATGGCTTCCTCGACCTGTTGGAACATGGTGAGCATAGTGGCAGCACTGAACACAAATACCCCGTCCGAGGGATCTTTTTCCAAGGCATTCACCTAGTCATCAACGGGCAGGATGAGGTGTGAGCAGTCCAGAGTTGGCTCATCCTTGGAGATAGCGTGGATTCCGAGAGGATTTGTTTTGTTGTTTGGCTTAGTTGGTGGGGGTAAGGGCAAATCTCCTTTCTCAATCATGTCTTGGATGATGTGTTTCAGTTTGAAGCAGGTTTCAGTATCATGCCCCTTCCCTTGATGGTACTGACAATAGGCATTGGGGTTCCAGAACCGGGACTTCTTAGCATCGGTCGGATCTAGGGTGGGTCCGATTGGTTGTAACTTTCCCTGGTCCATGAGCCTCTTCAGAGCACTTGCGTAAGTTGACCCTATATTAGTGAACACTCTCTGGGGGCGCTCAGCTCTCTTAGCAGATGGTTCAAAGAGGTTGACCTCATCGATCTTGTTCGTTTGGCCGTAAGGGCGAGATCCGGTCGAGGTGGATCCTTGGTAGCCTCTGCCAGTAGTCTTGCCAAGACACCCTTCCGGAGGTCATCTTCAATGCGTGTCCTGAGAATTTGCAGATCCTGGAAGGTCTTGATATTTTGATACCTTAGTAAGTTGGCATACACTGGGCGGAGATTGTTGACGAACTTTTCCACCAAAGTTGATTCACTCGGTTTACTGACCAATTACATACTCACCCTCCTCCAACGGGTTAAGAACTCGGTGAACTCTTCCTTATCGTTCTGGGTTAGAACCTCAAGAGTACGGGTATTGGCTTGGATTTCAACATTGTCGGTGTATTGTTTGGCGAATTCAACTGCGACCTCATCCCAAATGGTAAGGTTTTTTGGATCAAGGGAGTAATACCACTAGCGAGGGATCGGTTCCAAAGAGGACGGAAAGATCCGGGTGAAAAGTTCTTGTTTGACCCCTTTAATGGCCATGTAGTCTTTGAAGGCACGGATATGATTGAGCGGGTCCTCCACTCCTTTGAACTTAGGCACATCAGTTAGGGTAAAGTTGTCAGGTAATTGATCCCCAACAGGTTCGAACTTTCGGTTGTTCTGAAGATGGATATTGTTACCCCGGGCTAGGAGCTGTTCTTCTAAGAGCTTTAGCCTCTTCTCAGTTTCAGTCATAGGTGGAGCGTTATGTTCTCCAGTTTCTTTGTTTTCCAGGGCATCGATACGGGTCTCGACGCGATCCAGGGTGACCTTAAGAGCGGTGAGCAGGTTGGCTAGCTGATCGGTCGTGACATCTCTGTTGTTATCATTGTTGTTGTTGTTGACAAAGGAAGTTGAAGACGGGGCCATGGCTCTAAGGCAGAAAAATGGCTCACATTATAACTCAATCCGACACGGTGTAGATACCTCATTTCTGCACCTCTCGCAAACCACCCGGTGATGATTGGGCCGCATGTTTGGTACGCGGAACGATTTGTGACAGTTCATAAGCTTATCGTTAAGTGATTGCTCAAACACTGATGTCTACCTCTTAGTTGTGATCTACGCGCCGATACGGTCGTTTTGACAGTAATTAGAGTACATTTGGAGTCCGGGCCTGAAACCGTCTTCATTTTCTGATAACCGCTAAATCCCGAGTCAAAATGTTCTGGAATGTTCCAGATATTTTTATTCCATATTTTATAAATCTTTCACAATCTTTTATTCTTTGGTAAACAATTTCCCTTAATATTCATACAAAATATTAAGGAAAATAAGATAATCCCGTCATTCCATAAACTAAACACGGAAATCTTTCTTCCGCAGGAGGAAACCACTTGGGAACAGACGCAGCAGGTGTTGCGCCTCTTCCAAGAGACGTAGTGACTGTTGCGCCTCTTCCCAGGTCCTTTTCTACGTATTTTTCGTATCTTTTTCATATCTTTTCGATATTCACTTCCAAAGTCTCTCCGAAAACCCTATTCCTTCACGTGATTAGTATAAATAGGAGCCTTCGCTCCTCATATTTCTCACGCGAGTGTCCGCCCTTCTCTTCTCCCTTTGCATTCTAGACCACGTTCTTACTTTTTGGCGCCTACGTGCTTGAACATTCGACCACGTAAGCTCAGATCCTTCTGAGTACCAGCCTCGTTTGCATGACCGACCAATTTGACCAACTCCACAATCAATCAACTTAATTAATCTTAATCGTTTTCCTCTTACGAGGGCACTTTCGTTATTCGAGTCGAGCATCGCTAATCATAAACTTAGTTCATCTCGTTTCGTCAAACATGTAAGTCTGAGGGTGTAAATCTCTCTTTCATTATTGTTATTTACTCTTTGTATCTTTAATGTAAGGTTTATGTCGAAAATACTTCTTAAAACTGATTTATAAAACCATGCTTTAAAACCCTTTTTACGGATTACCAGAAAATTACCGTCGAGAAAGGACGCGCAGAATCGCCGCGCTCTTTCGAAGGGACGCAAACACTGCTCCGCCTCTTCGTGAGGCTGCCGCAGTTCCTGCTTCCTTTCTTCTTCCTTCGTCCTCTGTCAATTCGTCTTTCGTAATTTGTTTTCGTTTGATTTCCTCAATTCTTTGACATAATCACAATAATTTCACATGTATATTATTTAACATCACTAATACGTTTAATTAGTCATTAAATCCCGACTTAAATCCCACGTAATCCATATTTGCGGGTTTTCGTCATTAAACTCAATCCGGGCTGTAGAGATTCGATTTGTTCATATTGAGTTTCTGGAACTCAACCTTTGATATATTTCCATCTGTTTATTGTCATTAGTTCGTCATTAATTTTGTCATGTTTAACCTATTTAGTTCACCGATGACACTAATCAATCTTTCATCCATGTAAATAATTCGTTCGTTTTTGTCTCATCCATGTTTTATTGCTTTTATGACCCATTCGCATGTAATTAATCCATTAAATCACTTCTATCCGAGTCGAACATCATAATCAATCCTTAAAATCATCAATTAACATTAACGATTTGCAGTTCCGGCTTCACAGTCAGAACTCGCCCTTGGAACAGATGCAGCAACTGATGCGCCTCTTCCAAAGAGCGCAGTCCTGCTGCGCCTGTTCCAGGTTGATTTCTGTCTCTGAACTCCCTTTCTGCCTCGACCTAGTTTAATTAGTTTACGTATTAATCTACTATTATTCGTATTATCATTAATAATCTGTTCGTTAATTCCTTTATTCTTTCTTTTCTCAAATTATTCGTTTTAAAGGTATTTTCAACATAAATCAACCTAATCCAATGTAATTATTGTATTTTTCCTTTGTTGTATTTATTATTGTATCATTTGTATGTTTTCACATGTAATCAACCTTAATCCCAACTTCGACCCAATTGTATGCTAAATTAATTGTTCACCGACTTAGTCTAATCTTCACATGCTAGGATTAAAACTTGGATGTTGCATTGCATGCACATAATCGACGATATATCAAGTACGAATAACTTCCCTAACCATTAGTAGAGGCCGCTATCGAGGCGAGCGGGATTAGGTGTTCGATCAAAATAGCTTCCTAATACGTACCTTCACCCCTTACTCCAGATCTCTGTGAACATCCGTGTTCATTGGCATCCACGAGAGTCATTCTAGACATAGAATGCTAAGGGTAACGAGTTCTTGGTGTTCATGTCACTACTTTGTGTCTTGACATGACACGAGGTATTCGAACGGTTCCAATTTCCCATAAAAATTGGTGGCGACTCCACAAATGCAAACGCTTGTTTCCCAAGCGCCCCCGTGGCCCCATGTCCACACACGGTTCAAAGACTGAACGTAGACAACACAAAGGACGAGACAAAGATCCGACTCAACAAGACGAGGGTGACCGTGTATGGTTCCTCGGTGCTGACTCGATTTATGACGTGACGGTGTTGACCGAACTTTTGACACGAGTCCAACATAACGGCGCGACGCCATTGGACGGGTCTCGCGGTGAGACGACCCATAAGTAAAGACCCATAAGTACGTTTGCTTCGACTCGATAGACACGAGGCGGAATTCGAGTGGTGGACTGAAGTTTTCGAAAATAGAAATTTTCAAAAAGATTCATTCGTCGCTTTAATGGACGGCTTCCGAAGATAGAGATCTCCTCAAGTCGGTCACTTGAAAGGGTTGCCTTAAGTTTATTTGCAAAATACGGTTTTGAGTTTGAATCGGCTCGGAAAACAGTGTATTGTTTCCCAAGACGGTTTTGAAATTCGAAATTGTATGTTTTGAAAATCGGGTTTGAAATGTTTGAAGAGGTCTCGGGGACGATGCATGGTCCTCGGGGTCTCGAAAGTATCTCGAGAAAAGGGTGTGTGCTTTTCTCGGGTTTTGAAAGAGCCATTGTCGGCGCGAAACGGGTTAAAATCCGTGTCTAGACGCGGCGATTATAACGGCGTAAAAAAGGTGATTTGAAATGGTTGAAAAAAACCAAGTTTGAAAATTGTCATTACGACGGCCTAGAAAGGCGTGTTGAAATGGTTATAAAAACCGGGTTTGAAAATCGTCATTACGATGGCCTAGAAAGGCGTGTTGAAATGGTTATAAAAACCGGGTTTGAAAATCGTCATTACGACGGCCTATAAAGGCGTGTAATGATCGGCGAAAGACCGAGGTTTGAAATAGCCATTATAACGGCGCAAAAAGGGTGTTTTTTGAAAGTTTTGAAAATGACACGGAAGGACTTATGATCAAGTAGCACATAAGCACTCACAGTTCATTATATTATGCATTATGCTGACACGGGTTTTGGCTTAAGAGGGTGGGTTACACACCAAGCAATCAAACCCCGATTTGCGAGAGGGATACCAATCCAAACAAAATGTGTAAGGAGGGTGCCCTAACCTCATGCTCGAAAGTGATGAAAGCTCTTTGACGAAACAGAAATATGTAACGTCAATGGCATGCTTGACTCAATCGGGTTTCGAAACGCGGGGATCAGAAAACTCACGCCGACGAGACGAGCCAATTGGTCGAAAAGGGTTAGGTTGTGGGCCCGGACAAGGAACCCGACCGTGGCCGTAATATCAATTAATGCATTCCAACCAAGACCTCGTTCGAGTCTCACCATCTAGGGATCACAAAGACGTAAGTGTCCTAGTGTTCCCCAGCGGAGTCGCCAAATCTGTGGACATGGGCCACGCCTCGGTCTGTGGATTTCGGGCCACTTACCGGTCCGTAGTCACGGTCCACCTGCACGCCAAGCAAAACTGTGGGCATGCAGCGGTCTTTTGAAAGCCACGCTCGGTGGCGTAAAAATGCTCTCGACCGGATCATTTTAGATCGGTCGGTTTCGTCTCGGTAAGGATCTCGAAACGATTAGAGATGTTCGGAGTTACCACCAAGCATTTGTGGGATGCTTGGAACCCGTTCGAATTCCACTTTATACCTCGGTCAAATCAAAGCACAAAGCAGCGTTTGACATAGGTACTAAAGATAAGGAAATCGTCCCTATTTAGCATCATATCTCTAGAATGACTCTCGTACGCCCTGGATAAGGTCATCCACTATCCAAAGTTTATGAGTACGAGGTGAAGGTACGTATTGGGAAGCCCATTAATCAGACACCCAATCCCGCCCGCGGTAGCGGCCTCTACTGATCGATCTTGGTTGGTTGAATGCAAAAGTTGATAAAACGGTTTAAATGCATGAATGCGCATCCAATAATTTAAACCTAACATGTGAGAGCTTCCTAAGTCGGTTGATTTAATCCAAGTATCAAGTATAATATGTAGAGTTGGATTAATGATTGATTTGCATGCAAGACGGAAATTAAACATCCATTTACCGTATTAGGTTTAGGGTGCATAACGTGACCCATTTGTCTTAGTAAAGCATTTTGTAAATATGATTTTGAATAAACAAATAGTCATCTGATCCGTCCTATATCCGGGCCAACCGGAGTCGGGATCGTCCTAGACTAATGCTGGAAAGGGAACAGGCCCTGTACCAGACGACTACATGAGGCGCGAGCCAGCCGGCGGTGTAAAGGGGCCTCCCATGGTTCTGAAAATGAGAAATAAAAGGCCTGCTTGAGGCGCGGGTCAGCCTACGATTTTATGCCGTGTTCTGACCTTTTGAAACGTTATAAAACGTGTTGAGAAATGGGTATTTGAACCCGATTTGGTTTGAAGGGGTCGTTTAGACCACATTTGTCGATTTGAAGAACTAGACTCGAATAATTATCATTATTTTGATAATATTCGGTGTCGGGTTCGACTTGACAAGCTTGACATGAATAGTTTTGAAAATAATTATGAACTAATTGTTTTAAGTTCTTTTGAATATAATTAGTCGATACTCATCATCGTACCCGGGTTAAAATCCGGCATGGTATGTAGAACCAAGGATGACTTTGTGTTGGGGACTAATATGTTTGTTTCGAAAATGTAAAGAAATGATGAAAGGCTTTAAATTACCTCCCAAAAATAAAGTAAAAGGCTTTAAAATACCTTTTAAATGTCATTAACCAAATATTATCACCGAAACACGGATTTAACCGTCATGGTATGAGGAACCAAGGGTGAAAAATGTTTTATGGTTAAAACACATGAAATGAAATGGAAAAGGGTTTGAAAATATTTGAAATGGTAAAATCGATTACAAATATGAAAATGAATTAAAGGGGAAAGACGAGAACAAACACGGTTGATCTCTGACCTGAACACCCCATTTAGGCGCGGGCAAGCCGGCGAACCAAGGGGCTTCTGTCTCAGGCCAAAAATCAGTTTTGGCTCGTTTATCCCATGTTTTGGTTCATGTTATGCACGTTTTCGCATGTTATAGTCATGAAACAAATGAAAACATTATAAAAAGAGGATCTTTACACCCTCATACTTACATGTTTGGTTATGGCGAGTGACCAACGTAAGTGTAACAACTCGTTTGGTCGGAAAAAACTCGATTTAAAACCGTTTTGGTAAGTAAAAAAGAGTGTTTTAAGATTAGTGACGGTGTAGTGGTCGAAGTGGTTGGTCAAGTGATTTAATGCACGATGACGGTACCAAACAATGTGTATGGCTTGTATTTACGATCGGTAGGTCGTAAATACGCGTCGGATTGTGACTTAAGAAGTCGAATCCAGAATTTTAAGGGAGAAAAGAGGGGGAGGACACTCGCGTAAGTCTCAAATGGGGGGCATTTGAGGGGTATTTATAGGAAAATGTGTGGTTGTGTGAGTTTTGAGCGACGTGGCCACCTGGGCTGCTCAAAGAGGCGCGAGCCATGTCGCGGGTCTTCGAGGTGTGTTGTCGCTTTCACACAAATGCAATCATGATTTGTTCTATCCTAGGTTTTGTAGTCATATATTTTGTACTTGACCAAACATAAATCCGGGAAAACTTAAGGTAGAAGGTTTGAAATGTTTTGTTTTTTGTGGTTGACTCGGTTTGACTCGTTGTTGGAGTCGGGATTTGAATTTTTGAGTCGGTTTTTGGTCCAGTGTCGGTTTTGACTCTAGTTAGTGTCATTGCGACCCCGTCGTCGTGCATTAAACACTCCAGGTATTTTTGAAATGTTTTGAAATGTCTTATTTTTGAAATCGTTTTAAGTTTTCCGACGTGAAGTTGTACACAAACTGTCGATCAAACGCCGCGATTCCAAAACATGTTATAGTCCGATAATCATCGGGTGTTTGTTGGAGTCTCAGTAGATACTGGGTATCTACAGTGATTTATATGTGAAGATAGAAAGAAGCTAGTAGAACACTCACTCAACTTATGAAATATGCATGCAATCTAATGTGATAGAAATTTCTCCAACCACGCATTCACAATATAAATAAAAGTACATGTATCAAGGACAATAAGGTGGCAAATGGGTTAAAAGGATATAAATGGTTTGTGCCAATAGCACGTTATGGATATGTGGAGCTAAGACGGTAGTCGCAGCGCTAAACTAAAACCAAAACCAAATCCATGATGATAGATACAAATAAACCTAACTTAGAGAAATAATCTTGATTTTACAACACATGAGAGCTTATGAAGTACTCTCCAAATATGCATTAGACTCTAGTAACCAACCTTTTGTTCCCTTAACAAATGACAATGAAGCATATATTTTTCTTTTCTTCTTTTCTTTCACTTCTTTTTCGAATTTCTTTTTGTTTTTCTTTTTTTTTTACTTCATATTTCTCGTCTTTTTCCAACATAAATGATACAACACAATTGCTAGATAATTCTACTACACCCACAAATGACAATAATAGTCCCAATCCTAACCATAGTAGCAAAATAGACATAATAATCAAACAACTGCGACTATCCCGGTAAGGTAGGCAAATTCTAGGATTGTAACTAATAGAAATAGGATATGAAATGGCTACAAGGGTTCAAACGAGGTAAACAAAAGGTAATGTAAGGCTTATTTAAACGGTAAGAACCGCCTATCCTCATGTACTTAATCATATTAACGCGCAAAAATTTAAGAAACTAATGTCACACTAATGCAGTTTGATATTACATATTCCACAAGGAGAAACCACACTCAAGCCTTAATAACAAATGAGACCAGTTTATTGATGTTCCTAGCCTAGGAAGCTCTATAGACCTCGGAATTTAAGTGGCTTACCAACATGATATTGTTAAATTTATTTAGCATAAGGCATGTCAATACGGTCAAGACTTGAACTATGAGCTTTGTTTTCATAAATAACGGATCAAAATAATGTACATGGATAACTGTATTGGGATTCAAATGCAAAAGCAATGCAATTTAACATCATTGTTATTAAATTCACCAAGACTCGACCTAAAACAAAGTAAAAACATGTTTTTGTATTTTATAATTTTTTCAATTTTTATGGATTTTTGATTTTTTAAAACACGCAACATAAATAAAGCACACAACTGAAAGTAAATCACACAGCAGAAATAAATATACTCCCACAAACATAAATGTCACAATGTCCTCATTGTGACGCCTACAACATAGCAATCACACAACAAACCCATCAACCTAAAGGACACACCTAACAAACGGAATGGGAAATAACTAGAGATAATACAATAAAAGTAGATACAAGGAAAGAGAATAACGGGTAAGAACTTAGGAGTTTCCCCAAACCAGCTGCAAAAACAGGGGAAAATGATCAACCGCATAATTTCATCCAAGCCAGCTACGATTAAACCCAAAAAGCAAGGGTACTTGATCGAGCCTAGCTGGAGTCGATCGAGTACTCTGTCACGCACAGTTTCCTGCAAAACAAAACATACGCCATGCAAGGCATAATCAATATAACTTAAAGCACGCAATAGTGAATAAAAAAGTAACGCATGTGCTACACACAAACATAAGTAGCACCAATAAAACGTCCAAACAAAGAAAGTAAGCAATGAATAAAGTTCCGGCTCATCAAACTCAAAGTCTAATATAAAATACGAGCAAGCATGGCCATCGCTCTTCAAGTCATCATCTTTGGGGAGGAGATGGAGTGCTTCATCCATCCTAGAAGCTTCGACAAAAACTTTGACGGGCTCCTCTCAAAAAATTTCGGCCTCCAAGGCATCCAGCTCCGCTTCTATGTCAACAGCGTAATCAAAGATGTAAACCGGCTCAGGATGAGGCTCATCTCCATAAATCAATTTCTTTATCTTATCCACCTCCTTGCTCCATGGCCCAAACTCAGCAGCAGAGGCGTCGGACTGATTCCTGTCCAAACATAAAGCAAGGGAATCATGCAAAGGTGGATCAACAATGTTAAGCATATAACATGGAGCTACTGAATGGGGACGCTTTAAAGTGTTATCAAGAACAAATTTAATAGTATCCTCCCCAACCCTTAGTGTCAAACTACCATCCCTAACATCTATGAGTGCTCCCGCGGTGTGAAGGAATGGTCTACCAAGAATGATAGGTACTTGTGAGTCCTCGGCCATATCCATTACAATGAAATCAACTGGAATAACATATTTTCCTACTCTAACTGGCACATCTTCTAAAATACCTAATGGCCTCTTTAAAGATTTGTCAGCCATTTTCAAGGTCATACTAGTAACACAGAGTTGACCCATATTTAATTTAACTTTTTGCATATAAAATATGGCATGACACTAATACTAGCCCCTAAATCACAAAGGGCTTTGTCTATAGCTATACTACCAATATGACAAGGAATAGAAAAACTATCTGGATCCTTTAGCTTTGGTGGTGAGTTAGCTTACAATACGGCTACGCACTCCTGAGTGAATGCTACCGTCTCAACTTCATCAAAATACCGCTTCTTTGACAAGATCTCTTTCAAAGACTTAACATACGCCGGCACTTGAGTGACCAATTCGGTAAATGGTACACTTACTTGAAGATTCTTTACTACCTCCATGAACCTCCCGAACTGCTGTTCAAGCTTAGATTTCTGCAATCGCTGTGGAAAAGGTAGTTGAATTTTAATCGGCTCGGCTTCTTTTGCTTTAGTAGTCGTTTTAGAAGCACCGTCATTAGTTACAGAGTGTACACGATCGATCCTAGGTGTCACTCGATCGAGGATCCTATTTTCTTCTAATGTCGTAGCTGAAACACGAGAAAAATCAAGTTCTAGGGGGGGGGGGTGTACTCGATCGAGCCTGCTTGTACTTGATCGAGGACACAAACTTTTCCACGTTTTTTCGCCTTTTTGCTTATCCCGTGCTTGATCCTTACTTAATTCTTTCTCGTCATCACTTAGCTCAAGATTACCCAATCCCATAGGATGCATATAAGGGACCTCATTTTCATCAATGGACACATCCGGACTTTGATAAGAAGTACCGCTCCTCAGTGAAATAACATTAACTTGTTCATGTGCTTGTTTACCTTGAGGAGGAAGATTGCCGGGCTGTTTTGAAGGATTTTGAGCCGCCATTTGAGCAACTTGAGTGTCTAACATTTTATTATGGGCAATAAGTTCATAAATTTGAGCCATCTGCTTTTGTTGAATTAGTAAACTTTGTTGCAATAAAGCATTCATCTCGGCCATGTCATTACTTGTAGCTTGAGGAGGAGGTTGCATTTGTTGGAAACCTCCTTGATTTTGCCTAACAAAGTTCCCTTGTGGTTGATTACCACGATTTTAAGGAATAATATAAACATTCTGTTGCGGGGCTTGAGCAAAAACATTCTGACTTCTTTCAAGGAAGAAGCTAGAATAGGGAGTACCTTGCTTGAAAGACTGAAAAGCATGTACATGTTCAATTGTACTCATACACTTGGCCGCAGCATGGCCATCAATTCCACGTCTCTCACAAGACACTTCCTGTTGAACCATATGAACCGTTTCTTCCTTATTACCCAAAGACTGGGTAGTCTTCAATTCAGCTATTTGAGTAGTTAAGGCCTCCAGATGTACCGCAACAACACTATCTGAGCCAACCCCTCTTGTACTACCTCTAGGGTTACCATACTTAGCAGTATGAGTGGCTATCTGATCAATCATCTTCCATGCAGTATCATCATTGGTATTATCCAGGAATCTCCCATTAGTTGAATAATCAAGTAAAGATCGATGATCATCATTTAACCCGTTGTAAAACTGGTTGCAAAGGAACAACTTCTCGAAGCCATGGTGAGGGACTGAACAAACCAATATTTTAAAACGAATCCATGCTTCATTAAGGTCTTCAGTAGGACCTTGCTTAAAGCTCGTAATCTGGCTCCTTAGACTATCTGTCTTCTGTGGAGGGAAATATCTCTTGTAGAATGCAAGAGCTAGTGAATTCCAGTTAGTGATTGCTTCGGTCACCATATTCAAGTCACGTAGTCATTCTGCTGCATCATCTCTCAAAGAAAAAAAGGAAAAAGAGTCTGTTTGACTTGGACTTGAGTCACCTCAGCTGTCAAGGGAATAAAATAGCAATATATGACGAACTTCTCCATGTGCTTGGAAGGGTCCTCACCAGCTTTTCCTCCAAATAAATTTCGCTCTACTAGGCTTTTGTAAGACGGTTTGATCTCAAAGGTCCATTTATCTGTAGTAGGGAGCTTAAAGCCTTTAGGAATAGAATCAATCGTGGGTTCGGATTGACTTGCCAAGGTCGGCATCTTTAATGTTGTAGAAATAACGGGTGCAGAAACTAATGTGTCCTCTTCAAAGGACGAATCTTCTGCGAAAGTAAACCGCTCGTAGTCAAGTGTACTCAAGACTTCCACTTGACTTACTTCTCTTTGAAATTTTCGTCTATAGCAAAAAGTGTTGGAGCTGGTGTCCTCCACAAATTAGTGTGATAACATTTGTAAATCTCTTACAGGTTCACAAGGGTATACTTCGTATATTTAATCAGTTGATTAACGTTTACCTAATAACGGTTGGCTTGCTAGAAAGTTTGACGTTATTATCATACAGATGGCGGTGATCAACTGGTCCCTAAAGGTCACACATATAGGACGTGTTTGAGAAATGTGGTTATAGAAATATAATTACATTGATGCCCAAAATGACTAAAAAGTTAGTCAATGTGTTGATGAGATAATTATTTAATGAAAATTAAATAATATTAAGTTGAGACAATTAATCATCAATTCGTAAATTAAATATAATAAGTTATATTTAATTAAATATATATAATGTTAGCTTGGACGAATTAATCTGTTAATTCGTAATTAAATATAATCAGTTGTATTTAATATCAACAAGCTGAATGTGTCATAGTGGTAATAGTGAGGGTACACATACCAAGAGGTTATGGGTTCGATCCTCACTAGATGACAATTTAACACACTTTATATATTTTTGGAAAGACCAAAATAAGGAGAAAAATACTCCTTATTTCGGTTCACTTGGCCGAAATTAGGGAAAGTTTTTTTTTTCCTAATTGACTCCAAGTTTCGGTCTGTATAAAAAGAAAGGTAGAGAATTATTTCTACCCTAATGCTTTTTCTTGACCTAGCCTCCTCTTTCTCATCACAAGAACACAAAGACAATTAAATTTTACAGAAAATTTTAGATTGATTTCTAGCATAATCAAAGGGCATATCTCAGATCGTCTTGGGTGCAACTAATAGGCGAATATCAATTTTGATATTGTTCTTAGGCCATATTTGCTAGGACCGAAGGTTAATTCTAAATCTTTTTACTTATGTTTATGTATTTTATTTTATGACCTTAGATCATCTTTATTAAATCGTTATAATCCTTCAAGTTTAAGGGAAGTATACAGATTTATTTCCCACAAGTGGTATCAGAGCACTAGTCCACGATTTTAATTTTGATGATTTTCATAAAGTTTGTATGTAAACAATAACCTAATTCTCGAATAAATTAGGGTTGAGGTTTTTTTTTTGGTTCGAAAAAAAAAAAAAAAAAATTTGTGTGCCGTTTTTTTCTTGCCGTTTTTCCTTTTTAGTTTGATGATATTTTTCCATTTTATTTTTCATATTATAGTTTATAATCAGTTAAAATTATCATATGAAGAATTGGTAGTTTTTGATTTAATGGAGATTAAGTTAAAATTAAATGGAATCGTCATGTTTATGATAAAAAGATTGTTTTTGCTATATAGTTTTTGGCATATGAATTAGTCATGTTTATTGTTTCATATGCTAATCATGTTCTAATAGCAAAGGTAAACAATTTAGTCATCAAATCTTGTTTTAGGGCATAATGCCGCAAAAGAAGAGAAAAAAAAGGGGGACGATTTTAGGGTTTGCCGAAGAAAAAAAAAAAAAATTTGTTTTTGTTTTTTGGTAAACCGAGAATGAGAAAGAATAAAAAATAAAAGGAAAGTTTTGTTTTCTTGTTTTTTGCCATATTGCCGAAAGAAAATTTATGGAAAGTTTTTTTCGGGTTTCCTAATTGCCGAAAAGAAAGAAAACAAAAGGTAATTGACTGTTTTTTATTTCGGCCGTGATATAAAAAAAAAATTGTTTTTTTTTTTTGCCGAGACAAAATAAAAAAAGGGGGGAATTTTTTTATTTATTTTTATTTTGGCCAATTAGTTATTGTGAATCGGTTCACAATTTAAAGATACTGAGTTATTTTAAAGCGGTTTAAATTTTTGACGGATAGAATTCATATTACAAGTTTAATATGGATTGAAATGAAATTAATGTGATTAAATTGCGGAATTGTCACTTAATTTAATTTAAATAGGTGGTTTGGATAAATTAATCAACATAATTAATGTATTGTATTATGTATGTTTAATTTATTTTAGTTGATGCTTTTATTTTTGTTGAATGAATCGAATGAATGAATTTTATTTACGTATTTAATTTTTGCAATCGGTTGTATTATGTAATACTTAGTGTGGTCTTAGTCAAATTATGTTTTCGTAATGAAGGAAACATGATTTCTTATGTAATTATGAGATCTCGAATCTCCTTTATTTTAGTTTTGGGTTTTGAAATTAGAATGTAATTAATAGGTCAATTATGTAATTTTATTTATTGTAATTTCGAAGAAGACTAAAGATGAAGATTCAAGCTCACTCCCGCTACATGGATCAAGATGGAACATCAAGACAAACTTCTCGGGTCCAAGGATGGATTCCAAACATGTATTTATTGTTCATTTTGATAGGATAGGCCACACTAGGACTTTTACTGTTTTTTTTACGTTTTCCATTTTATTGCTTTTCATTCACATGCTAGTAATTGCATCATATTCCGCCTAAAACCAAACCACCTACTACTAAAATGCATGAAAATTGACTCATATAGTTGTATGTTAGTTTTCATGGACATGCAGATGTCACAGTCTATAAGCCATCACTTTAGTTTAAATCATTCTCGCATGCTAGATTATAGTTCACTTAAAATGAATTAAAAATAGTTGATGGGATCTTCCTCTAAAACGGAAATTGAGATTAGTCTTTATAAGGGCAAACATCTATGAGTCCCTTCTTCGTCGGTAGGCCTAATATGACCCCTTCTACGTTGGGTAAGTAGTTGTGTTTACTTAATTAGTTTACCTCAACATCATAGTTCGAAGAGTTTCTCGTGATTATGATGGACTAAAGATAGAATTTACAGAAATTTATCGACCAGGAATTCTAACGGTAGAATTAGCTAACAGGTTAGCTTATCAATTTATAGAGAATTGAGTCTTGGGGTCATTTATATAATTCTTGAGGGAGGTCAATTGTATAAATGTTTTTGAGTCTTCGCGTTATGACATTAGTTCATTAGACTTAAAATAAAAACGATGCATGCTTATTATTTTATTCTTCTTTCGCATGTAGACCACGCTTATTATCAATAATCTTTATTACAACAAATGGCTGGAAATAATGCAATCCCAATGCCTAGTGCCACACTAGATCGTTCGTCACCGGCTTAAAATGTTTATGGACCAAATGAATCGGTCCACTCGAAAGAATGATGGGTCCAATTTTGCGGACTGGGAGGCGGCACTACGGAATGCTCTCTCTGCGGACGGTAAGCTCGGTATTTAACGAGCCAATACCGGTCAACCCAGGCCCAAATGCAGGAGTCAACGAGTCACTCGCTTATAGTGATTTCGTTATGGAAGCGGGTGCGATAAAGAACGTACTCATCTTTGCAATGGAAACCAATTTGCAGAGACGCTTCATTGCCCAAGGTGCAAACAAGATTTTCACCACGCTCACTAATGAGTTCTCAAAGGCACCGAGAATCATCACATATGAGCATACATGTCGCTTCTTTGATGCGAAACTCCAGAAGGGCCAACCGGTTAGCCCACACATTCTTTGCATGATTGAGAATGTCGAGAAGCTGGAGGCACTGAATTGTAAAATCAGTGAGAGCATTGTCATTGACCGAATGCTTCATTCTCTTCACGATGGTTTTGCCCTCTTCAAGGCGAACTACTACATGAATGACTTGAAAAAGAGTCCTCATGAGCTACACTCCCTTCTCGTACAGACCGAGAAGGATATGAAATTGAGTGGGAGCATGAAGCAGGATGTTCTCACAATTTACAACAAAGGTAAAGGTAAGGGCAAGGCTCATGGCGACCTAGCTGTAGGTAAGCCAAAGTTTAAGCGACCGAGAAAGCGGTAAGAGTGCGCCTGGTGAGACTAGTGGCTCACCGGGCAAGACAAAGAGCAAGGGCGGTGACATAGAGTGCCACCATTGTCACAAGACTGGACATTGGAGGAGGAACTGTCCCGTCTACCGTGAGGACATCAAGGCGAGCCGCGTCGTTCTGTTGGTATGTCATCTTATATTCATATGATTGAGATTAACCATGCAAGTTTCGGAACTTGGGTACTAGATACTGGTTGTGGTTCTCATCTGTGTAATCATTTGCGGGGCCTAAAGAACATCATACCTCTCGGAAAAGGTGATGTGGACTGCGAGTCGAAATGGAGCACGAGTAGCTGCTGCCTCGAAGGGAACATATGTAATCCAACTCCCTAGTGGTTTTGAGTTATCTTTAAATAATCTGTTACTATGTACCCGATTTATCTAAGAACATTATTTCTGTTTCCGTACTTGCTAAAGACGGTTTTACATTCTCAATAAAGGATAATAGTTGTATTTTCTCTTTTAATAAAATGATTTATGGCAAAGCAGTTTCCATGAATGGAATTTATATCTTAGATCAAACCACGGAAGTATTACACATGAATAATAAGAAATTAAAGGTTGGTGACAAAGATCAAACCTATCTATGGCATTGTCGAATGGGACACATAAATGAGAAACGCGTAAAGAAACTCGTCGATAATGGGACTATTCCCTCATTCGGATTTTATGCATATGGCACGTGTGAATCATGTCTCATTGGCAAGATGACTCGAATTTTCTTCAAAGGTGTTGGAATGCGCGCTAGTGACCTATTAGGACTCATACATACGGACATATGTGGACCTATGTCAATTACCGCTAGAGATGGCTATAGATATTTTATCACTTTCACGGACGATTTGAGTAGATACGGATATGTCTACTTAATGAAGCATAAAAGTGAGTCCTTTGAGAAATTCAAGGAATACCAGAATAGGGTACAGAACCAACTGGGTAGAAAGATTAAAGCACTCCGTTCATATCGTGGTGGCGAATATCTTTCAAATGAGTTTGATCAACACCTAAAAGACTGTGGAATCGTTTTGCGATTAACTCCACCGAACACCTCAATTGAATGGTGTGTTCGAACGGAGAAATCGAACCTTACTTGATATGGTTCGATCCATGATGAGTCACACCATAGTGCCTGATTCATTATGGGGTTATGCTCTTTTGTCAGCTGCTCTTATACTTAACCGAAGTCCGTCTAAAGCTGTCGACAAGACTCCATATGAAATGTGGAAGGGAACGGTACCTAACTTGTCCTTTATTCAGGTTTGGGGCTGCGAGGCTTATGTCAAGTGGAGACACGAGGATAAGCTCGGCCCGCGATCGGTCAAGACATACTTTATAGGTTATCCAAAAAGAATATTTAGTCATTACTTCTATTCGCCAACCGAACATCGAGTTTTTGTTGCGGCTAGTGCGACGTTCTTAGAGAAAGAATTTCTCGAGAACAAGTCGAGTAATAGAACCTTCGAGCTGTCGGAGATTCCAGAACCAACAACCGAGGAACAGATGGAGGAAGATGTACCTCCAACTGATGATACGGTTAATATTCCTGAGGAACCTAGGAGGTCAGGTAGAGACTCTCATCCTCCGGACATATACATTGGTATGGTCGAGGAGAATGACGTTTTACTTCTAGAAAGTAATGAACCCGCAACCTATAAAGGTGCTATGGCCTGTTCCGACTCAAAGCTATGGCTCGAAGCCATGCAATCTGAGATGGACTCCATGTATGAGAATAACGTATGGGATCTAGTTGATTTACCTAATAAGGTAAAACCTCTACAGTGCAAATGGCTTTACAAAATAAAGCGTTCTGTAGACGCGCAACCAGATATCTATAAGGCACGACTTGTGGCAAAAGGTTTCACTCAAGTGCAAGGATTGCATTATGATGAGATTTTTGCACCTGTAGTCATGCTACGTTCCATTCGGATAATCTTAGCGATTGCCGCATTTCATGATTATGAGATTTGGCAAATGGATGTGAAAACCGCCTTCTTAAACGGTTATTTGGAGGAAGAGTTGTACATGGTGCAACCCGAAGGTTTCATAGATCCTAAACATCCTAAGAAGGTATGCAAGTTTAAGCGTTCCATTTATGGACTTAAGCAAGCTTCTCGGAGTTGGAATCATCGTTTCGACCAAGTGATAAAAGAGTATGGTTTCACTCGATCGGTCGAAGAACCATGCTTATATATCAAGTCGAGTGGGAGCAAGATTGTGTTCTTAATATTGTATGTCGATGACATACTCTTGATTAGGAATGACATTCCTCTCCTATCTTCGGTTAAAGAATGGTTGAAGAACCATTTCCGGATGAAAGATCCACGGGTGAGGCACGGCGTATTTTGGGAATCCGTATCTACCGAGATAGATCACGACGGACGTTATCACTTAGTCGGGAGTCTTATTTGGATAAGGTTCTTGAGAGGTTCAGCATGACCAACTTCAAGAAGGGGAACCTTCCTATGACGACGGGGATGCGATTGAGCAAGTCTCGATCACCCACGGCGCTGAAGGGATTGAGCGCATGAGTCGTGTTCCTTATGCATCTGCCATAGGATCGATCATGTATGCCATGATATGCACACGTCCGGACGTGGCATATGCATTTAGTATGACGAGTCGGTACCAAAAGACTCCAGGTGAAACACACTGGATAGCAATCAAAAATATCCTCAAGTACCTACGGAGGACTAAGGATTGGGTATTGACTTATGGAGGCGATACTAAGCTATGCGCAACCGATTCTGTGCAGATGCTAGCTTCCAAACGGATCGAGACGATTGAAAATCTCAATCCGGGTTCGTCTTCACTCTTAATGGTCTGCGGTCAGGTGGAAGAGTTCCAAACAGTGTTGTAGTAGATTCTACTCTGAATCCGAGTACTATGCCGCTTGGAGGCAAAGCGAAAGGAAGCGATATGGATGCGTCGTCAATTCTTACAAGGGCTTTCGGTAGTTCCTAGTTCGAATGACCCGATCACCATCTATTGTGACAATAGAGGTGCCATCTTCCAGGCTAAGGAGCCAACGTCTAGCAACAAATCTAGACATGTACTTGGAAGGCTCACGATCCGTGATTACGTGGAGCAAGAAGAGATAGTGATTGACAAGATTGCGACAGATGATAACATCGCAGATCCTCTCACCAAACCGTTGAATTATGATAAGCATGTAGGGCATGTTAATTCCATGGGAATTAAACATGTTCCAGTTTGTAGTACTTGATTATGGATTTGATACATTATCTTTTTCATATATTATTTATAACTTCATCGTTTTATATATATAATATTTTGTTTTTCATGTGGATTATCTTGACAACATTGAACGCTACAAAGTGAACTGAATTACATTATATTTGTTTTGGTCCGTAATCGCCAATGTGAGCTGATAACTCCGGCTATTATATTGTGCAGTCGATTGATGGTGGGTTCAACGAGCCATAAGTTAAACGGTTGACTAATCGATCACAAATACGAGATTATGACGATACCTCGTAGGACAACTTTTTGTGACAACGTAATGGAGTCCTAAATGTTTTATAACATTCGGTGCCAGGTTGTGGATAGGACATCCATTGTGTACCTAGAGTCGATTCTTTTGACTATCAACCTGTCTCTTGAGATTAAGGCGGTCTTTGGGTGACTTTGGTTTCTTTCTCACGGTCTCATGCTTCAATCGGGCTAAGTAGATTTTTTCTGGGTCATTTCATACTGTGCTTACATCTGCAAGATTTGAGTTGAGGAAAATATCCAACCTTTATCAGGTATAGTTATTTCTCAGGGCCACTCGAGGAGTTGTAACTGAAATGCATGGCCATGCTCGAATGTTGATTCGTTTATCAGTTAAGTTACTCTCTAGTCGGGAAAACCACTCTTGATACTGATCGCTTGTAAAATACGACCTTTGTGAATTCGGATTTGCAAATTGTTTTACATTGAGTGGGAGAAATTTTATAGGATATGAGAATCGGTTATCGCACATACACTTGTGAGGACAAGTGGGAGTTTGTTGGAGCTGGTGTCCTCCACAAATTAGTGTGATAACATTTGTAAATCTCTTACAGGTTCACAAGGGTATACTTCGTATATTTAATCAGTTGATTAACGTTTACCTAATAACGGTTGGCTTGCTAGAAAGTTTGACGTTATTATCATACAGATGGCGGTGATCAACTGATCCCTAAAGGTCACACCTATAGGACGTGTTTGAGAAATGTGGTTATAGAAATATAATTACATTGATGCCCAAAATGACTAAAAAGTTAGTCAATGTGTTGATGAGATAATTATTTAATGAAAATTAAATAATATTAAGTTGAGACAATTAATCGTCGTCAATTCGTAAATTAAATATAATAAGTTATATTTAATTAAATATATATAATGTTAGCTTGGGCGAATTAATGTCATTAATTCGTAATTAAATATAATCAGTTGTATTTAATATCAACAAGCTGAATGTGTCATAGTGGTAATAGTGAGGGTACACATACCAAGAGGTTATGGGTTCGATCCTCACTAGATGACAATTTAACACACTTTATATATTTTTGGAAAGACCAAAATATGGAGAAAAATACTCCTTATTTCGGTTCACTTGGCCGAAATTAGGGAAAGTTTTTTTTTTCCTAATTGACTCCAAGTTTCGGTCTGTATAAAAAGAAAGGTAGAGAATTATTTCTACCCTAATGCTTTTTCTTGACCTAGCCTCCTCTTTCTCATCACAAGAACACAAAGACAATTAAATTTTACAGAAAATTTTAGATAGATTTCTAGCATAATCAAAGGGCATATCTCAGATCGTCTTGGGTGCAACTAATAGGCAAATATCAATTTTGATATTGTTCTTAGGCCATATTTGCTAGGACCGAAGGTTAATTCAAAATCTTTTTAGTTATGTTTATGTATTTTATTTTATGACCTTAGATCCTCTTTATTAAATCGTTATAATCCTTCAAGTTTAAGGGAAGTATACAGATTTATTTCCCACAAAAAGTCTTCTCTGACTCGGGATCAAAAGGTACAATCTTTGACATGTCAGACCTGGGCATTGATACGGCTGTCGCAACCATATCAAAAATAAAACCAACCGGTCTCTATAAAATGTAGTAGAGGTAGTCGGGTATTGAATCCACAGGGAGATGGAAATAAAGTATGCTAAACTAAGTCTGTCTAAGTAACCGTTTCTTGGGGGTTTAATTGTTTTGATTCTAAACTACGGAGACAAAGAGAAAGAGAGCAAAAAGGGAACAACAACTAAAGTTTAAAGAGATTAACAGATAGAGAGAAACAGCTAGGACATTCGGTTCACCATGGCTTTTTAGGGGTCCAATATAGAGTCAAAGGTTTGCATAAACTCGGTCTGCAGGGTAGTGAAAAGGTCCTTCCGGTCCTCTATTCGCCCTAAAACATTACTAACTTAGCTTTCGCCCTCAATAGAATGCTTTATTGTTCACTGCAGATCTCACCCCTTCCAACCTTCCGATCTAGGTCAAGGCATAATTCTAGCCAAGCCTAATCACCTAATAATATTTTCCTAATTGCCATGGCTGCCCTTATGTCCTAGCATAGGAGGATTAGCTATGCATGATAAATATTGAGGAAATAGTAACAACAACTATAACAATTAAATTAAACATGATGAATAAAATGCTTAGCAAAACAAGAGAAAGTGTAATGGAGAAAAGATGAATAGAACAAGAATAAATATTGCAATAATAATTAAAGAACAAGTTAAAGATTGAAAGTACCGAATACAAAGGAATTCTAAACAATGGAGATTTTAGGTCTCCAAAGTGAAGTGCCAAGAGAAGAGATCAGAGAGAGAGAGAGTGCCGTCATTCCCCCTTCTCCTTATTTATTCTAAGATACAAAGTAAAATATCCGAGAAATAACTAAAAGATTGCGTAATTGTCAAAAGCTCTCGATCGAGTAGAAATAAACTACTTGATCGAGCAAAGCAAAGGTAAAACCTCTCGACCGAGGACAATAAGTACTCGATCGAGGAATTCAATATACACCCATCTCGATCGAGTAAAACAAGTACTCGATCGAGGGTTCTCAGCATCCAAAGCTACTCGATCGACCAGATTCAACAGCCAGGTTAATCGATCGAGCATAGTAGCACAGTTTCAGTGTGGATAAACTCAAAACATCTTCCGAAACCACTTCACACATCCTTAGGTAACAATTTCCGGGCTCCAATTTTTCTTTCTCCAAAATGCATGAAAATGGGACAAGTTTAGGCTCGATTATGCGCCTTTCCGGCTCATTCCTGCAATTAATACAAGATAGACCAAAGTAGACTATTCGGGGGCATTTGTAGCTAGTCGCCACATAAAGAACACATAAATGCGTGTAAATATAGGGTAAAAACCATATATAAAATACACGCATCAAATCTCCCCTAACCAAACCTTTGCTTGTCCCCAAGCAAACTGTAAATGCAACTAAAGACAACTAGTGGAACGGGACCAACTTCTCAGCTACAAATTGTCCACCCAAACCAATTTAATGCAACAAATCAACAAAGCAGCAATAGGTCAAATGCAAACGAGTTAAATCAATGTTTTAAACTACTGAACCGTCGACCTTGCAAGACTCATATATATCGGACTCTCATGGGTTGCTCATCACAAAAATTAAGCCAAGGTAAGTATAATTGTATGAGATAGAAAGAAGTAAAGACGCTCACCTGACTCTTCTATAAGAACATGCATGCAGCTAACATGAAACCGATTTCTACCGACCATACATATGCATTCCAACCAATCAGGACCAAGACACACGCCGAGGACTTACATATAGAGTGAGGTGAGGTAATTGGGTAAGAAGGGCAAAATAAATTTGGATAAGGGGAGGTAAAGCCAAGCTAGTACAGCCATAACCAAATAATCAACTCATTCCGCTTCACTACTCAATACAAAACGTAAAACCGTGCCATTGTGGCAAAACATCACTCACATCATCGAAAGACTCCCCATAAAAAATAATGATAAGCATGGGAGTCATAATGTGACACCCCGCGATAAAGCGGAAAATAAAACTTATAAATTAAAGCGAAAATTTGTGATAATTTAAAAACTTTTAAATTACTAGCTAAAGATTAACCCGCGGGTGCCAAAAATGAAATGAAACAAATACAATAATAGGCAGACTTAGGTTATTACAACCCAAGTCTAAAAAAAAAAACGGGGAAAAGATATCCCACGAATAAACATATAAGGGGTTTCTAAACTAGAAACTAAGGTCCAAGGGTGTAGTTCTCGCTAGCCCACACGTCTTCCCCACGTAAGCATCTTCACCACCTGTCATTCATGTAAATATGAACGCCACAGTCAGTGGGGAGTAACTCAAGGTTCTCCCAGCCACAAAATGTCGAAACGAACATAACAAAGAACGCAATTAGATAAATCATGTAATATACTTACAAAAGATATGAATATCAAGTTTAAATATTTAAACATGTCAATTAAATGAGATGGAATACGATAGATCAATATTAGCATAATGGAGACTCACTATTCATGTGAAATAATTAAATAATATAAAAGATAAGAATACGGTCATTTATGCAAAAGCACGCATTTCAAGGAATTACAACATATATATGAGATTAGAATCCGAATCATGTGAAGCAGTTAAGTAAGGGATCAATCAATGCAAAAATACAAGAATAGAAACCATAGCCATTATTTGGGAAAACCACTTAGCAACCATTACACGGGACGTGGCTACTAATGTCACATTTACACTTATGGCTTGCATCTCACCATAAGAACAGATGGGAACATCAATCCCGACGATCATATCGCAACTAAAGGGCTTATAGCTCACCCCTAGTATCCGATAGGACCAAGAAAAACAACACAAGGCATAACTCTTACCTTGAAAGACAAATACCAATATCTATAACCAAGCAAGACCTTTACTACTCATATATAAATATATAATTCCCACAGTAGGACGACAATGGTATTCCCAAGACTCGGTCCTAGTCTAAATCGCCGACTCTCGGGCGAACGGTCCCGATTCGACATGCGGCGAAACAGTCCGCATCCAAGACTCGATCGACGAACGGAAGTCGAGAACCCACAATCGGCGAAACGATCCGAAAGAGGCGGAAAATATGAGCTAAACCCACAATCGGCGATGATCAGAAAGAGGCGTAAAGACAAGTCAAGCAAAATGTATAGCATAAAGGCATTGTCACGAGAATACGATATGAGCTAACCCACAATCGGCGAAACGGTCAGAGTGGCGGAAAAACATAAATCAACCAACTCCCGGCAGAACGGCACGAGTGCGGCGTAAACCAATACTTGGCAGAACAGCACAAGTATGGCGTAAAGATATATCATAAGAATACGACTCAACCAAGTGATACGAATCAACTTGGAAAGAGACTACTACATATAATGAACCGATGATAATCCAAGTGAGATATTTCATGCCAAATCATAATCATGAATATGAATAAGTAACCCATTTCTTCAATATTTGTCACTAGAATAAAAATGTAAACAAACGGAAATGAACCATTTATAATTAGCAAAACAAGCATTCACTTATAAATGGCTCAATTTAATTAAACAAGTAGAATAATTCACTCATGTTTGAGATACGATAAATAAATGAGAATGAACGGATTAAAAATTCATATTATAAGTAACTAATACATTTCATCAAATTTTGACTTGAATAAATAATAAATTCCACATTTACGATTCATGTGAGAAATATGTAAATAAACGACAAATAATTAATTTAAGATGCATAAATCATGTGACGGAAATTGAAATTAATTAAACCCGAACAAAATATTTCACGGATAAAATTTACCCAACCGGGGCTACGTCCTAGCCATGACCGGCACCTGCCCAGCCACGGCCTGTGCCAAACAGGCAGCACCTGCACAGACGACCACCAGCAGCACGCACAGACAACACGCAACAGTTCCCCTTGTCCAGCCGTCTTAGGACGGTTTCCTAGGCCAAACCAAGGCGGATTTCATCCATAGAAATGACCCAATCCAAACATGTACATATACTTGAGATATAAGTAAGAAAATTGGTTCAATTTAGCATAAAGAAACCCGTCAAAACAGCTCGTGAAAACTGCCAGACAAAACCCATTTTCACAGTTAATGAGGCTCATTTGTGACCGTCTTAAGACAAAATTTTAAGCATGAAAAGAATGAAATTTCTTACATATAACCAACCCATTAAATACATAGATATTCACATGAGACAAAAATTAAATAATTGGCTCAAATCATCCATGAAATCGACTAAAAAAATAGTCCACCAAGGTCACCCATACACACGGTTCCTTATAAACTAAACAAGGAAAATTGTTTATGTCTTGCAGTACTCTTAATGAACTTTGAATTACCTTTATCCAAACAAAGGGGTTTTATATTTCCGGCTGTACTCGTCTGTTATGATTAGCAACATTAGTAGAAGACAAATTTTGATCCAACGGTAGTGATACTAAATTGGAAATTCTGGATATTTTAGGAAAGGGTCAAAAGTGGGGCATCTAGTACCTGTCATGGTTGCCAAGATTCAGGTGTAAATATTACTATAAGACAGATTAGGCTTGGTATGGTTCGACAGATGCAGAGTGTTGTTCACGGTTTTCACTTCCCTTTTTGAGACCGTCTTAAGATGAAATTTTAAGCATTAAAATGATAGTATTCATCCAATTAAATTACCCAACATGATAACCCACTTCACTAAGAATCCAAAGGTACCAACTTTTCTCAAAATGGGTAAGTAAAACTCGAATAAAACCGTCTCAAAGGACACCACATGAACTCAGTCAAGACAAAAACTTTATGTTATAAAAGAATAAAAACACATTTAAGCACATATAAATTTCGACATAATGTCGAGTAATCCCATCACCGTTACCTTTTTTCTCTTCAAGGAATACATTTCCGACTCAAAGCTACTCCGGGTTGTCCAATGGCACACCTAAAACACAAAGAAAACGGTTAACACGGGATTTTCGAGCCATAAAAGGGCACGGTCAGAATAGGAGAAGAGGAAAGTTCGGCTCTTTCTTACATACAAAGAAGGAGAACGAGAAGAAGAAGCTAATGGAGCGAGAATTATCGAATTTGGTCAAGAAACGAAGACGGGATCTGAGTTTGAAAGGTTTAATGAAAAATGGTGTACAAAGGCTTTTTTGTTTCTTTATTTATTGTTAGTTTTCCAAACGAAAAGGAAGAAGGAGGTGTGGGGTTGGTCCGATGGTTTTTGTGAGAGTGAGAGTGAGAGAAGTGAATAAAAGAATTATTAATCTAGTTGCAGAATGTTAGTGGTGTGTTGTCGGATGAGATCGATCGGATGAGATCGATCGGGATTAAACAAGTTTCACATGTGAAAATGTGATGGTCTTCAGCTAGACGGAATAATGTCTCGAGTCTATATTAGCTTGAGACGGAAACTAATATTATTACTGTCACTATTATTATTGTCCGACCAAAAATATGTATACATATATTCTTATATAATTTATGCCTCAAAAATATAATTTACTAATACGTATTTTTATATAAATGAGGTTTTATATATTATTTTTATAAAAAAATCGTGTTTGAAATAAAATTAATTAAATCGAATAATTCAAAAATATAAAATAAAGAAATCAAACGGTTTAATAAATTTTAAATGTCAGAATGGGAAATTCGCGGGTGTTACAATCACCCCACCTTTGAAAAAGTTTCGTCCTCGAAACTTGAAAGTAGAAATAAAAAGTTAAATAAAAATAAAACCGGACTTTTAAAATTGGTAACCAAAGCATTAAAAGGTTACTTATCGTAAGAATTAAAATTCTTTCAAAATTTTCCAATAAAATTTTCCGACAGAACCAGATTCTCATCAAAGGAACAGAGGTGCTCTCGTTGCGCATTCGAGAACATCACATTCCAAATCAAAGATAAGGTCAAAAGCAACTCATTTGTATAAATCGAAAATCAAAATACCTTCAAAAACATTAATGAAGAGTTTTCAAAAGTATAAGTCTCATTCATGGAACGATATTGCTCTTGTTGTGCACACAAGAACGCTAACTTTCCAAGTCAAAGACAAATTTAAAACAAAAATCACTCGCCGACAAGCGTAGAACAAGTTATCAAACGTCTCTAATAACGAGTTTTAACATCCGTCAACGTTAAAATCAAAAGAAAAGGTAATCCACTCAAATTTTCTTTTGCAAAAGCCAAAATGGAAATAAAGGTTTCACTTTTAAACTCAAAAAGGAGTTAAATTCCTGAAAATATAATATTAAACCTTGACAAAGAAATCATAAATAGATCAAAGTTAACAGAAATTGGATAAAATTTAAAGAAATCTCGGGTTTAGCAATTAAAATCATGATAAATAATTTTACACTCAAGGAAAAGATAGGGAACTAAATCAAATTTTCATTTTCGAACCTTTTTAAAATAGGTCAGATTTTGTAAAGATAATATAAATTTTTAACAATGAGCCAAAAATGATAGCTTGAAACGTTTAGAAATTGTACGAAAAGGAAAGAACTTAGATATCATAAATGCAAAGTACGCTAAGAGATTTCAAACTTAACTAATCAAAAGAACTATGATGAACTTCCTAGGGATAAGAATTGAAGTCAGGTCAACAAGGACGTCAAAGATAACGTTTCACAATTACGAGTACCAAACTTAAAGGAGGAGCATGATGAAGCGAGGAAGAGAGGTATGAACGGTAACACTTATGGTCAAAGAAGAAGGGAATTAGACAAGAAGGAAACGCCAAGTACTCGAATCCCAAATAACATCAGCCTAAACGGTTCGAAAACTTCCTAACAACAAAACTTATAACCACAAAAACTCCCAAGGATTTCCTCAAAATGCTTATGTTACATCATCTTAAGCTATTCCATGAAACAAGGTACTTCACTATAAGTGTGATTTCACCACTCCAAATCCTCTAACATCTATAACCAACCTCCACGAGATCAAGGTCAACGCTTCTAACAAAGCTATACTCATATCCAACTAGTGTCAACCATGAGTTTCTCAAAATGGTAAACCATCAATCAAAATCCAAGTTCAAAAGTTCTTTTGCACAATCCACCATCCCAAAGAGATCTTGTTATACTCTCGAAACCTAAAGCATAGATGGTGACATTCTCCAAACTACGAGACAACCACCCAAAACATCTAACTCATCTCAGCTCATCTCAACATCTATCGATCCCAACTTATAATCACATCTCAAGAACTACGGTAACTAATCCTCATTACCGCAAAGTGGATACCCAAATGAGATTCCAAAACTAGCAACAAATCATGCCTAACATGGTTCTTATGTAATCATCACAACACTCACAAAAGTATACCGACTATGCTAACCTCAAGCTCACCTCAAACTTCCCTGTAACACTTTCATCACCAACGGCCAACACGTCCTAGAGGTGTTTCCTTCCAAGCTCTCAACATAAACTCTACTCCATGTCAAAGCCCCCAAGCAACAATACTCGAGTTACCAAATTCTCAAATTCCAAGTATAAACAACATGGTGAAGTTCCATAACCTTAGTATCATAGGCAACTCACACTCAACACACAGAATTTCACCGATCAATTATACTCACTTTACCGAGGGGCTAGGTATAAGAATCACCAAGTACGTCTCACCACACTACCTAAGTCCTTCCAATATCACAACTTCTCAAAACCGGGGTTATAGGTCAACCAGAAACAACTCCACAAGCCAAATTATCTAACTAAGGTTAACATCCCACAAAAGAAAAAGAACTATCAAAAAGGCGTTAAGGGAGGATTAACAAGGAACAAATGACAAGTTGGGGGGTATAAGAGTAGCTTTCAAGGAAAAAGAAAAGAAAAGAGAGTTTAGAAGAAGAAGTAAGCATCAAGAAGTAAAAGAATAAGGTAAGGTACACAAAGAAGGAGGAATATCTTCGAGGAAGAAGAAGCATTCTTCAAAGGTTGAACAAATCTTCAGTTTCCGGCACTAGGCACCAAGTCTTAATCTCCACATAGGTAAGCTCACGGTCATTGATCTAAGAGCACAACAATTATTAAATGACAATCAACAAACATGTTAGAACCTAACAAAGAGCAAACACACTACAGACTACCACCTAAGGTCCTTAAGTCTACCCATCTCTCATTCATTTTTCAAGGTCAAGTTCAAGTTGAAATTTGGGGTACACGTGTCTGCGTCGGGAGCAACATAGGCTCTGATACCAACTGTGACACCCCGCGATAAAGCGGAAAATAAAACTTATAAATTAAAGCGGAAATTTGTGATAGTTTAAAAACTTTTAAATTACTAGCTAAAGATTAACCCGGGGTGCCAAAAATGAAATGAAACAAATACATAATAGGCGGACTTAGGTTATTACAACCCAAGTCTAAAAAAACGGGAAAAGATATCCCACGAATAAACATATAAGGGGTTTCTAAACTAGAAACTAAGGTCCAAGGGTGTAGTTCTCGCTAGCCCACACGTCTTCCCCACGTAAGCGTCTTCACCACATGTCATTCATGTAAATATGAACGCCACAGTCAGTGGGGAGTAACTCAAGGTTCTCCCAGCCACAAAATGTCGAAACGAACATAACAAAGAACGCAATTAGATAAATCATGTAATATACTTACAAAAGATATGAATATCAAGTTTAAATATTTAAACATGTCAATTAAATGAGATGGAATACGATAGATCAATATTAGCATAATGGAGACTCACTATTCATGTGAAATAATTAAATAATATAAAAGATAAGAATACGGTCATTTATGCAAAAGCACGCATTTCAAGGAATTACAAATATATAGGAGATTAGAATCCGAATCATGTGAAGCAGTTAAGTAAGGGATCAATCAATGCAAAAATACAAGAATAGAAACCATAGCCATTATTTGGGAAAACCACTTAGCAACCATTACACGGGACGTGGCTACTAATGTCACATTTATACTTATGGCTTGCATCTCACCATAAGAACAGATGGGAACATCAATCCCGACGATCATATCGCAACTAAAGGGCTTATAGCTCACCCCTAGTATCCGATAGGACCAAGAAAAACAACACAAGGCATAACTCTTACCTTGAAAGACAAATACCAATATCTATAACCAAGCAAGACCTTTACTACTCATATATAAATATATAATTCCCCTGGTAGGACGACAATGGTACTCCCAAGACTCAGTCCTAGTCTAAATCTGGCCAGACTCTCGGGGCAGAACGGTCCCCGATTCGACATGCGGCAGAACAGTCCGCATCCAAGACTCGATCGACGAACGGAAGTCGAGAACCCACAATCGGCGAAATGTCCGAAAGAGGCGGAAAATATGAGCTAAACCCACAATCGGCGATCAGTCCGAAAGAGGCGTAAAGACAAGTCAAGCAAAATGTATAGCATAAAGGCATTGTCACGAATACGATATGAGCTAACCCACAATCGGCGAAAATGAGTGGCGGAAAAACATAAATCAACCAACTCCCGTGAGCGGCACACGAGTGCGGCGTAAACCAATACTTGGCAGAACAGCACAAGTATGGCGTAAAGATATATCATAAGAATACGACTCAACCAAGTGATACGAATCAACTTGGAAAGAGACTACTACATATAATGAACCGATGATAATCCAAGTGAGATATTTCATGCCAAATCATAATCATGAATATGAATAAGTAACCCATTTCTTCAATATTTGTCACTAGAATAAAAATGTAAACAAACGGAAATGAACCATTTATAATTAGCAAAACAAGCATTCACTTATAAATGGCTCAATTTAATTAAACAAGTAGAATAATTCACTCATATTTGAGATACGATAAATAAATGAGAATGAACGGATTAAAAATTCATATTATAAGTAACTAATACATTTCATCAAATTTTGACTTGAATAAATAATAAATTCCACATTTACGATTCATGTGAGAAATATGTAAATAAACGACAAATAATTAATTTAAGATGCATAAATCATGTGACGGAAATTGAAATTAATTAAACCCGAACAAAATATTTCACGGATAAAATTTACCCAACCGGGGCTCGTCCTAGCCATGACTGGCACCTGCCCGCCACGGCTGGTGCAAACAGCGGACTCGCACGACGACCCACCACAGAAGACGCACGGACAACACGCAATGTTCCCCTTGTCCAGCCGTCTTAGGACGGTTTCCTAGGCCAAACCAAGGCGGATTTCATCCATAGAAATGACCCAATCCAAACATGTACATATACTTGAGATATAAGTAAGAAAATTGGTTCAATTTAGCATAAAGAAACCCGTCAAAACAGCTCGTGAAAACTGCCAGACAAAACCCATTTTCACAGTTAATGAGGCTCATTTGTGACCGTCTTAAGACAAAATTTTAAGCATGAAAAGAATGAAATTTCTTACATATAACCAACCCATTAAATACATAGATATTCACATGAGACAAAAATTAAATAATTGGCTCAAATCATCCATGAAATCGACTAAAAAATAGTCCACCAAGGTCACCCATACACACGGTTCCTTATAAACTAAACAAGGAAAATTGTTTATGTCTTGCAAAGACTCTTAATGAACTTTGAATTACCTTTATCCAAACAAAGGGTTTTATATTTCCTTTGTGCACAAATGTCTGTTATGATTAGCAACATTAGTAGAAGACAAATTTTGATCCAACGGTAGTGATACTAAATTGGAAATTCTGGATATTTTAGGAAAGGGTCAAAAGTGGGGCATCTAGTACCTGTCATGGTTGCCAAGATTCAGGTGTAAATATTACTATAAGACAGATTAGGCTTGGTATGGTTCGACGGATCAGAGTGTTGTTCACGGTTTTCACTTCCCTTTTTGAGACCGTCTTAAGATGAAATTTTAAGCATTAAAATGATAGTATTCATCCAATTAAATTACCCAACATGATAACCCACTTCACTAAGAATCCAAAGGTACCAACTTTTCTCAAAATGGGTAAGTAAAACTCGAATAAAACCGTCTCAAAGGACACCACATGAACTCAGTCAAGACAAAAACTTTATGTTATAAAAGAATAAAAACACATTTAAGCACATATAAATTTCGACATAATGTCGAGTAATCCCATCACCGTTACCTTTTTTCTCTTCAAGGAATACATTTCCGACTCAAAGCTACTCCGGGTTGTCCAATGGCACACCTAAAACACAAAGAAAACGGTTAACACGGGATTTTCGAGCCATAAAAGGGCACGGTCAGAATAGGAGAAGAGGAAAGTTCGGCTCTTTCTTACATACAAAGAAGGAGAACGAGAAGAAGAAGCTAATGGAGCGAGAATTATCGAATTTGGTCAAGAAACGAAGACGGGATCTGAGTTTGAAAGGTTTAATGAAAAATGGTGTACAAAGGCTTTTTTGTTTACTGTTATTGCTGTTAGTTTTCCAAACGAAAAGGAAGAAGGAGGTGTGGGGTTGGTCCGATGGTTTTTGTGAGAGTGAGAGTGAGAGAAGTGAATAAAAGAATTATTAATCTAGTTGCAGAATGTTAGTGGTGTGTTGTCGGATGAGATCGATCGGATGAGATCGATCGGGATTAAACAAGTTTCACATGTGAAAATGTGATGGTCTTCAGCTAGACGGAATAATGTCTCGAGTCTATATTAGCTTGAGACGGAAACTAATATTATTCTTGTCACTATTATTATTGTCCGACCAAAAATATGTATACATATATTCTTATATAATTTATGCCTCAAAAATATAATTTACTAATACGTATTTTTATATAAATGAGGTTTTATATATTATTTTTATAAAAAAATCGTGTTTGAAATAAAATTAATTAAATCGAATAATTCAAAAATATAAAATAAAGAAATCAAACGGTTTAATAAATTTTAAATGTCAGAATGGGAAATTCGCGGGTGTTACAATCACCCCACCTTTGAAAAAGTTTCGTCCTCGAAACTTGAAAGTAGAAATAAAAAGTTAAATAAAAATAAAACCGGACTTTTAAAATTGGTAACCAAAGCATTAAAAGGTTACTTATCGTAAGAATTAAAATTCTTTCAAAATTTTCCAATAAAATTTTCCGAAAGAACCGATTCTCATCAAAGGAACAGAGGTGCTCTCGTTGCGCATTCGAGAACATCACATTCCAAATCAAAGATAAGGTCAAAAGCAACTCATTTGTATAAATCGAAAATCAAAATACCTTCAAAAACATTAATGAAGAGTTTTCAAAAGTATAAGTCTCATTCATGGAACGATATTGCTCTTGTTGTGCACACAAGAACGCTAACTTTCCAAGTCAAAGACAAATTTAAAACAAAAATCACTCGCCGACAAGCGTAGAACAAGTTATCAAACGTCTCTAATAACGAGTTTTAACATCCGTCAACGTTAAAATCAAAAGAAAAGGTAATCCACTCAAATTTTCTTTTGCAAAAGCCAAAATGGAAATAAAGGTTTCACTTTTAAACTCAAAAAGGAGTTAAATTCCTGAAAATATAATATTAAACCTTGACAAAGAAATCATAAATAGATCAAAGTTAACAGAAATTGGATAAAATTTAAAGAAATCTCGGGTTTAGCAATTAAAATCATGATAAATAATTTTACACTCAAGGAAAAGATAGGGAACTAAATCAAATTTTCATTTTCGAACCTTTTTAAAATAGGTCAGATTTTGTAAAGATAATATAAATTTTTAACAATGAGCCAAAAATGATAGCTTGAAACGTTTAGAAATTGTACGAAAAGGAAAGAACTTAGATATCATAAATGCAAAGTACGCTAAGAGATTTCAAACTTAACTAATCAAAAGAACTATGATGAACTTCCTAGGGATAAGAATTGAAGTCAGGTCAACAAGGACGTCAAAGATAACGTTTCACAGGTTACGAGTACCAAACTTAAAGGAGGAGCATGATGAAGCGAGGAAGAGAGGTATGAACGGTAACACTTATGGTCAAAGAAGAAGGGAATTAGACAAGAAGGAAACGCCAAGTACTCGAATCCCAAATAACATCAGCCTAAACGGTTCTGAAAACTTCCTAACAACAAAACTTATAACCACAGCACTCCCAAGGATTTCCTCAAAATGCTTATGTTACATCATCTTAAGCTATTCCATGAAACAAGGTACTTCACTATAAGTGTGATTTCACCACTCCAAATCCTCTAACATCTATAACCAACCTCCACGAGATCAAGGTCAACGCTTCTAACAAAGCTATACTCATATCCAACTAGTGTCAACCATGAGTTTCTCAAAATGGTAAACCATCAATCAAAATCCAAGTTCAAAAGTTCTTTTGCACAATCCACCATCCCAAAGAGATCTTGTTATACTCTCGAAACCTAAAGCATAGATGGTGACATTCTCCAAACTACGAGACAACCACCCAAAACATCTAACTCATCTCAGCTCAGCTCAACATCTATCGATCCCAACTTATAATCACATCTCAAGAACTCTGGTAACTAATCCTCATTACCGCAAAGTGGATACCCAAATGAGATTCCAAAACTAGCAACAAATCATGCCTAACATGGTTCTTATGTAATCATCACAACACTCACAAAAGTATACCGACTATGCTAACCTCAAGCTCACCTCAAACTTCCCTGTAACACTTTCATCACCAACGGCCAACACGTCCTAGAGGTGTTTCCTTCCAAGCTCTCAACATAAACTCTACTCCATGTCAAAGCCCCCAAGCAACAATACTCGAGTTACCAAATTCTCAAATTCCAAGTATAAACAACATGGTGAAGTTCCATAACCTTAGTATCATAGGCAACTCACACTCAACACACAGAATTTCACCGATCAATTATACTCACTTTACCGAGGGGCTAGGTATAAGAATCACCAAGTACGTCTCACCACACTACCTAAGTCCTTCCAATATCACAACTTCTCAAAACCGGGTTATAGGTCAACCGTAAACAACTCCACAAGCCAAATTATCTAACTAAGGTTAACATCCCACAAAAGAAAAAGAACTATCAAAAAGGCGTTAAGGGAGGATTAACAAGGAACAAATGACAAGTTGGGGGGTATAAGAGTAGCTTTCAAGGAAAAAGAAAAGAAAAGAGAGTTTAGAAGAAGAAGTAAGCATCAAGAAGTAAAAGAATAAGGTAAGGTACACAAAGAAGGAGGAATATCTTCGAGGAAGAAGAAGCATTCTTCAAAGGTTGAACAAATCTTGATTTAAGACTAGGCACCAAGTCTTAATCTCCACATAGGTAAGCTCACGGTCATTGATCTAAGAGCACAACAATTATTAAATGACAATCAACAAACATGTTAGAACCTAACAAAGAGCAAACACACTACAGACTACCACCTAAGGTCCTTAAGTCTACCCATCTCTCATTCATTTTTCAAGGTCAAGTTCAAGTTGAAATTTGGGGTACACGTGTCTGCGTCGGGAGCAACATAGGCTCTGATACCAACTGTGACACCCCGCGATAAAGCGGAAAATAAAACTTATAAATTAAAGCGGAAATTTGTGATAGTTTAAAAACTTTTAAATTACTAGCTAAAGATTAACCCGCGGGTGCCAAAAATGAAATGAAACAAATACAATAATAGGCAGACTTAGGTTATTACAACCCAAGTCTAAAAAAAAACGGGGAAAAGATATCCCACGAATAAACATATAAGGGGTTTCTAAACTAGAAACTAAGGTCCAAGGGTGTAGTTCTCGCTAGCCCACACGTCTTCCCCACGTAAGCGTCTTCACCACATGTCATTCATGTAAATATGAACGCATACGATCGGTGGGGAGTAACTCAAGGTTCTCCCAGCCACAAAATGTCGAAACGAACATAACAAAGAACGCAATTAGATAAATCATGTAATATACTTACAAAAGATATGAATATCAAGTTTAAATATTTAAACATGTCAATTAAATGAGATGGAATACGATAGATCAATATTAGCATAATGGAGACTCACTATTCATGTGAAATAATTAAATAATATAAAAGATAAGAATACGGTCATTTATGCAAAAGCACGCATTTCAAGGAATTACAAATATATAGGAGATTAGAATCCGAATCATGTGAAGCAGTTAAGTAAGGGATCAATCAATGCAAAAATACAAGAATAGAAACCATAGCCATTATTTGGGAAAACCACTTAGCAACCATTACACGGGACGTGGCTACTAATGTCACATTTATACTTATGGCTTGCATCTCACCATAAGAACAGATGGGAACATCAATCCCGACGATCATATCGCAACTAAAGGGCTTATAGCTCACCCCTAGTATCCGATAGGACCAAGAAAAACAACACAAGGCATAACTCTTACCTTGAAAGACAAATACCAATATCTATAACCAAGCAAGACCTTTACTACTCATATATAAATATATAATTCCCCCGGTAGGACGACAATGGTACTCCCAAGACTCGGTCCTAGTCTAAATCTGCCGACTCTCTCGGGGCGAACGGTCCCGATTCGACATGCGGCGAACAGTCCGCATCCAAGACTCGATCGACGAACGGAAGTCGAGAACCCACAATCGGCGAACATCCGAAAGAGGCGGAAAATATGAGCTAAACCCACAATCGGCGAGACACGTCCGAAAGAGGCGTAAAGACAAGTCAAGCAAAATGTATAGCATAAAGGCATTGTCACCGAATACGATATGAGCTAACCCACAATCGGCGAACGGTCAAATCGAGAGTGGCGGGAAAAACATAAATCAACCAACTCCGTGAAGCGGCACGAGTGCGGCGTAAACCAATACTTGGCGAACAAAGACAAGTATGGCGTAAAGATATATCATAAGAATACGACTCAACCAAGTGATACGAATCAACTTGGAAAGAGACTACTACATATAATGAACCGATGATAATCCAAGTGAGATATTTCATGCCAAATCATAATCATGAATATGAATAAGTAACCCATTTCTTCAATATTTGTCACTAGAATAAAAATGTAAACAAACGGAAATGAACCATTTATAATTAGCAAAACAAGCATTCACTTATAAATGGCTCAATTTAATTAAACAAGTAGAATAATTCACTCATATTTGAGATACGATAAATAAATGAGAATGAACGGATTAAAAATTCATATTATAAGTAACTAATACATTTCATCAAATTTTGACTTGAATAAATAATAAATTCCACATTTACGATTCATGTGAGAAATATGTAAATAAACGACAAATAATTAATTTAAGATGCATAAATCATGTGACGGAAATTGAAATTAATTAAACCCGAACAAAATATTTCACGGATAAAATTTACCCAACCGGGGCTACGTCCTAGCCATGACTGGCACCTGCCCAGCCACGGCCTGTGCCAAACAGGCAGCACCTGCACAGACGACCACCAGCAGCACGCACAGACAACACGCAACAGTTCCCCTTGTCCAGCCGTCTTAGGACGGTTTCCTAGGCCAAACCAAGGCGGATTTCATCCATAGAAATGACCCAATCCAAACATGTACATATACTTGAGATATAAGTAAGAAAATTGGTTCAATTTAGCATAAAGAAACCCGTCAAAACAGCTCGTGAAAACTGCCAGACAAAACCCATTTTCACAGTTAATGAGGCTCATTTGTGACCGTCTTAAGACAAAATTTTAAGCATGAAAAGAATGAAATTTCTTACATATAACCAACCCATTAAATACATAGATATTCACATGAGACAAAAATTAAATAATTGGCTCAAATCATCCATGAAATCGACTAAAAAAATAGTCCACCAAGGTCACCCATACACACGGTTCCTTATAAACTAAACAAGGAAAATTGTTTATGTCTTGCAGTACTCTTAATGAACTTTGAATTACCTTTATCCAAACAAAGGGGTTTTATATTTCCTTTGTGCTCAAATGCATTATGATTAGCAACATTAGTAGAAGACAAATTTTGATCCAACGGTAGTGATACTAAATTGGAAATTCTGGATATTTTAGGAAAGGGTCAAAAGTGGGGCATCTAGTACCTGTCATAGTTGCCAAGATTCAGGTGTAAATATTACTATAAGACAGATTAGGCTTGGTATGGTTCGACGGATGCAGTGTTGTTCACGGTTTTCACTTCCCTTTTTGAGACCGTCTTAAGATGAAATTTTAAGCATTAAAATGATAGTATTCATCCAATTAAATTACCCAACATGATAACCCACTTCACTAAGAATCCAAAGGTACCAACTTTTCTCAAAATGGGTAAGTAAAACTCGAATAAAACCGTCTCAAAGGACACCACATGAACTCAGTCAAGACAAAAACTTTATGTTATAAAAGAATAAAAACACATTTAAGCACATATAAATTTCGACATAATGTCGAGTAATCCCATCACCGTTACCTTTTTTCTCTTCAAGGAATACATTTCCGACTCAAAGCTACTCCGGGTTGTCCAATGGCACACCTAAAACACAAAGAAAACGGTTAACACGGGATTTTCGAGCCATAAAAGGGCACGGTCAGAATAGGAGAAGAGGAAAGTTCGGCTCTTTCTTACATACAAAGAAGGAGAACGAGAAGAAGAAGCTAATGGAGCGAGAATTATCGAATTTGGTCAAGAAACGAAGACGGATCTCGAGTTTGAAAGGTTTAATGAAAAATGGTGTACAAAGGCTTTTTTGTTTACTGTTATTGCTGTTAGTTTTCCAAACGAAAAGGAAGAAGGAGGTGTGGGGTTGGTCCGATGGTTTTTGTGAGAGTGAGAGTGAGAGAAGTGAATAAAAGAATTATTAATCTAGTTGCAGAATGTTAGTGGTGTGTTGTCGGATGAGATCGATCGGATGAGATCGATCGGGATTAAACAAGTTTCACATGTGAAAATGTGATGGTCTTCAGCTAGACGGAATAATGTCTCGAGTCTATATTAGCTTGAGACGGAAACTAATATTATTACTGTCACTATTATTATTGTCCGACCAAAAATATGTATACATATATTCTTATATAATTTATGCCTCAAAAATATAATTTACTAATACGTATTTTTATATAAATGAGGTTTTATATATTATTTTTATAAAAAAATCGTGTTTGAAATAAAATTAATTAAATCGAATAATTCAAAAATATAAAATAAAGAAATCAAACGGTTTAATAAATTTTAAATGTCAGAATGGGAAATTCGCGGGTGTTACAATCACCCCACCTTTGAAAAAGTTTCGTCCTCGAAACTTGAAAGTAGAAATAAAAAGTTAAATAAAAATAAAACCGGACTTTTAAAATTGGTAACCAAAGCATTAAAAGGTTACTTATCGTAAGAATTAAAATTCTTTCAAAATTTTCCAATAAAATTTTCCGAAATGAACTGATTCTCATCAAAGGAACAGAGGTGCTCTCGTTGCGCATTCGAGAACATCACATTCCAAATCAAAGATAAGGTCAAAAGCAACTCATTTGTATAAATCGAAAATCAAAATACTTTCAAAAACATTAATGAAGAGTTTTCAAAAGTATAAGTCTCATTCATGGAACGATATTGCTCTTGTTGTGCACACAAGAACGCTAACTTTCCAAGTCAAAGACAAATTTAAAACAAAAATCACTCGCCGACAAGCGTAGAACAAGTTATCAAACGTCTCTAATAACGAGTTTTAACATCCGTCAACGTTAAAATCAAAAGAAAAGATAATCCACTCAAATTTTCTTTTGCAAAAGCCAAAATGGAAATAAAGGTTTCACTTTTAAACTCAAAAAAGAGTTAAATTCCTGAAAATATAATATTAAACCTTGACAAAGAAATCATAAATAGATCAAAGTTAACAGAAATTGGATAAAATTTAAAGAAATCTCGGGTTTAGCAATTAAAATCATGATAAATAATTTTACACTCAAGGAAAAGATAGGGAACTAAATCAAATTTTCATTTTCGAACCTTTTTAAAATAGGTCAGATTTTGTAAAGATAATATAAATTTTTAACAATGAGCCAAAAATGATAGCTTGAAACGTTTAGAAATTGTACGAAAAGGAAAGAACTTAGATATCATAAATGCAAAGTACGCTAAGAGATTTCAAACTTAACTAATCAAAAGAACTATGATGAACTTCCTAGGGATAAGAATTGAAGTCAGGTCAACAAGGACGTCAAAGATAACGTTTCACAAAGTTTACAGTACCAAACTTAAAGGAGGAGCATGATGAAACGAGGAAGAGAGGTATGAACGGTAACACTTATGGTCAAAGAAGAAGGGAATTAGACAAGAAGGAAACGCCAAGTACTCGAATCCCAAATAACATCAGGCCTAAACGGTTCTGAAAACTTCCTAACAACAAAACTTATAACCACAGCACTCCCAAGGATTTCCTCAAAATGCTTATGTTACATCATCTTAAGCTATTCCATGAAACAAGGTACTTCACTATAAGTGTGATTTCACCACTCCAAATCCTCTAACATCTATAACCAACCTCCACGAGATCAAGGTCAACGCTTCTAACAAAGCTATACTCATATCCAACTAGTGTCAACCATGAGTTTCTCAAAATGGTAAACCATCAATCAAAATCCAAGTTCAAAAGTTCTTTTGCACAATCCATCATCCCAAAGAGATCTTGTTATACTCTCGAAACCTAAAGCATAGATGGTGACATTCTCCAAACTACGAGACAACCACCCAAAACATCTAACTCATCTCAGCTCAGCTCAACATCTATCGATCCCAACTTATAATCACATCTCAAGAACTCTGGTAACTAATCCTCATTACCGCAAAGTGGATACCCAAATGAGACTCCAAAACTAGCAACAAATCATGCCTAACATGGTTCTTATGTAATCATCACAACACTCACAAAAGTATACCGACTATGCTAACCTCAAGCTCACCTCAAACTTCCATGTAACACTTTCATCACCAACGGCCAACACGTCCTAGAGGTGTTTCCTTCCAAGCTCTCAACATAAACTCTACTCCATGTCAAAGCCCCCAAGCAATAATACTCGAGTTACCAAATTCTCAAATTCCAAGTATAAACAACATGGTGAAGTTCCATAACCTTAGTATCATAGGCAACTCACACTCAACACACAGAATTTCACCGATCAATTATACTCACTTTACCGAGGGGCTAGGTATAAGAATCACCAAGTACGTCTCACCACACTACCTAAGTCCTTCCAATATCACAACTTCTCAAAACCGGGGTTATAGGTCAACCAGAAACAACTCCACAAGCCAAATTATCTAACTAAGGTTAACATCCCACAAAAGAAAGAGAACTATCAAAAAGGCGTTAAGGGAGGATTAACAAGGAACAAATGACAAGTTGGGGGGTATAAGAGTAGCTTTCAAGGAAAAAGAAAAGAAAAGAGAGTTTAGAAGAAGAAGTAAGCATCAAGAAGTAAAAGAATAAGGTAAGGTACACAAAGAAGGAGGAATATCTTCGAGGAAGAAGAAGCATTCTTCAAAGGTTGAACAAATCTTCGTTTAGGCACTAGGCACCAAGTCTTAATCTCCACATAGGTAAGCTCACGGTCATTGATCTAAGAGCACAACAATTATTAAATGACAATCAACAAACATGTTAGAACCTAACAAAGAGCAAACACACTACGTACTACCACCTAAGGTCCTTAAGTCTACCCATCTCTCATTCATTTTTCAAGGTCAAGTTCAAGTTGAAATTTGGGGTACACGTGTCTCCGTCGGGAGCAACATAGGCTCGATACCAATCAGACACCCCGCGATAAAGCGGAAAATAAAACTTATAAATTAAAGCGGAAATTTGTGATAGTTTAAAAACTTTTAAATTACTAGCTAAAGATTAACCCAAAGTGCCAAAAATGAAATGAAACAAATACAATAATAGGCGGACTTAGGTTATTACAACCAAGTCTAAAAAAAACGGGAAAAAGATATCCCACGAATAAACATATAAGGGGTTTCTAAACTAGAAACTAAGGTCCAAGGGTGTAGTTCTCGCTAGCCCACACGTCTTCCCCACGTAAGCATCTTCACCACCCGTCATTCATGTAAACATGAACGCCACGGTCAGTGGGGAGTAACTCAAGGTTCTCCCGGCCACAAAATGTCGAAACGAACATAACAAAGAACGCAATTAGATAAATCATGTAATATACTTACAAAAGATATGAATATCAAGTTTAAATATTTAAACATGTCAATTAAATGAGATGGAATACGATAGATCAATATTAGCATAATGGAGACTCACTATTCATGTGAAATAATTAAATAATATAAAAGATAAGAATACGGTCATTTATGCAAAAGCACGCATTTCAAGGAATTACAACATATATATGAGATTAGAATCCGAATCATGTGAAGCAGTTAAGTAAGGGATCAATCAATGCAAAAATACAAGAATAGAAACCATAGCCATTATTTGGGAAAACCACTTAGCAACCATTACACGGGACGTGGCTACTAATGTCACATTTATACTTATGGCTTGCATCTCACCATAAGAACAGATGGGAACATCAATCCCGACGATCATATCGCAACTAAAGGGCTTATAGCTCACCCCTAGTATCCGATAGGACCAAGAAAAACAACACAAGGCATAACTCTTACCTTGAAAGACAAATACCAATATCTATAACCAAGCAAGACCTTTACTACTCATATATAAATATATAATTCCCCTGGTAGGACGACAATGGTACTCCCAAGACTCGATCCTAGTCTAAATCGCCGGACTCTCGGGGCGACGAACGGTCCCGATTCGACATGCGGCGAGCAGTCCGCATCCAAGACTCGATCGACGAACGGAAGTCGAGAACCCACAATCGGCGAACAGTCCGAAAGAGGCGGAAAATATGAGCTAAACCCACAATCGGCAATCTGATCCGAAAGAGGCGTAAAGACAAGTCAAGCAAAATGTATAGCATAAAGGCATTGTCACCAGAATACGATATGAGCTAACCCACAATCGGCGAATACGTCAGAGAATGGCGGGAAAAACATAAATCAACCAACTCCGTGAGAACGACGAGTGCGGCGTAAAACCAATACTTGGCGAAAGCACAGACAAGTATGGCGTAAAGATATATCATAAGAATACGACTCAACCAAGTGATACGAATCAACTTGGAAAGAGACTACTACATATAATGAACCGATGATAATCCAAGTGAGATATTTCATGCCAAATCATAATCATGAATATGAATAAGTAACCCATTTCTTCAATATTTGTCACTAGAATAAAAATGTAAACAAACGGAAATGAACCATTTATAATTAGCAAAACAAGCATTCACTTATAAATGGCTCAATTTAATTAAACAAGTAGAATAATTCACTCATATTTGAGATACGATAAATAAATGAGAATGAACGGATTAAAAATTCATATTATAAGTAACTAATACATTTCATCAAATTTTGACTTGAATAAATAATAAATTCCACATTTACGATTCATGTGAGAAATATGTAAATAAACGACAAATAATTAATTTAAGATGCATAAATCATGTGACGGAAATTGAAATTAATTAAACCCGAACAAAATATTTCACGGATAAAATTTACCCAACCGGGGCTACGGCCTAGCCATGACCGCACCTGCCCACCACGGCTGTGCCAACAGGCAAAGACCGCATGCCTGACGACCACCGGACAAGACGCACAGACAACACGCAACAGTTCCCCTTGTCCAGCCGTCTTAGGACGGTTTCCTAGGCCAAACCAAGGCGGATTTCATCCATAGAAATGACCCAATCCAAACATGTACATATACTTGAGATATAAGTAAGAAAATTGGTTCAATTTAGCATAAAGAAACCCGTCAAAACAGCTCGTGAAAACTGCCAGACAAAACCCATTTTCACAGTTAATGAGGCTCATTTGTGACCGTCTTAAGACGAAATTTTAAGCATGAAAAGAATGAAATTTCTTACATATAACCAACCCATTAAATACATAGATATTCACATGAGACAAAAATTAAATAATTGGCTCAAATCATCCATGAAATCGACTAAAAAAATAGTCCACCAAGGTCACCCATACACACGGTTCCTTATAAACTAAACAAGGAAAATTGTTTATGTCTTGCGATACTCTTTAATGAACTTTGAATTCCCTTTATCCAAACAAAGGGGTTTTATATTTCCGGCTGTACTCGTCTGTTATGATTAGCAACATTAGTAGAAGACAAATTTTGATCCAACGGTAGTGATACTAAATTGGAAATTCTGGATATTTTAGGAAAGGGTCAAAAGTGGGGCATCTAGTACCTGTCATGGTTGCCAAGATTCAGGTGTAAATATTACTAAAAGACAGATTAGGCTTGGTATGGTTCGACAGATGTAGAGTGTTGTTCACGGTTTTCACTTCCCTTTTTGAGACCGTCTTAAGATGAAATTTTAAGCATTAAAATGATAGTATTCATCCAATTAAATTACCCAACATGATTACCCACTTCACTAAGAATCCAAAGGTACCAACTTTTCTCAAAATGGTTAAGTAAAACTCGAATAAAACCGTCTCAAAGGACACCACATGAACTCAGTCAAGACAAAAACTTTATGTTATAAAAGAATAAAAACACATTTAAGCACATATAAATTTCGACATAATGTCGAGTAATCCCATCACCGTTACCTTTTTTCTCTTCAAGGAATACATTTCCGACTCAAAGCTACTCCGGGTTGTCCAATGGCACACCTAAAACACAAAGAAAACGGTTAACACGGGATTTTCGAGCCATAAAAGGGCACGGTCAGAATAGGAGAAGAGGAAAGTTCGGCTCTTTCTTACATACAAAGAAGGAGAACGAGAAGAGGAAGCTAATGGAGCGAGAATTATCGAATTTGGTCAAGAAACGAAGACGGGATCTGAGTTTGAAAGGTTTAATGAAAAATGGTGTACAAAGGCTTTTTTGTTTACTGTTATTGCTGTTAGTTTTCCAAACGAAAAGGAAGAAGGAGGTGTGGGGTTGGTCCGATGGTTTTTGTGAGAGTGAGAGTGAGAGAAGTGAATAAAAGAATTATTAATCTAGTTGCAGAATGTTAGTGGTGTGTTGTCGGATGAGATCGATCGGATGAGATCGATCGGGATTAAACAAGTTTCACATGTGAAAATGTGATGGTCTTCAGCTAGACGGAATAATGTCTCGAGTCTATATTAGCTTGAGACGGAAACTAATATTATTACTGTCACTATTATTATTGTCCGACCAAAAATATGTATACATATATTCTTATATAATTTATGCCTCAAAAATATAATTTACTAATACGTATTTTTATATAAATGAGGTTTTATATATTATTTTTATAAAAAAATCGTGTTTGAAATAAAATTAATTAAATCGAATAATTCAAAAATATAAAATAAAGAAATCAAACGGTTTAATAAATTTTAAATGTCAGAATGGGAAATTCGCGGGTGTTACACATAATCTGTAACTTTTTCATATGATTCTTTTCTTTTTCTTTCTTTTGCCTTCTTTCAATTTTTTTTCATCATTTTTCCATATTTTTTCTCAAACTTTTCAATTTTTTTTTTCATTCTCCTCATCTACTTAATTCAAGACGGAATACCAAATTGATAATCACAACATACTCACAACAACTACTAAACTAGCTTGACTAGGGTAGGCTAAATTTAGGAACGTAGTTAAATAATTGGGTCAAAACAAGTCAATTTGGCTATGTGAGGTTCATTGGTATAAATGAAAGAAGGGATAGTAAGTTACTTCTCCACATGTGTCGCCGCCACAAACCCGAATGCACACAGGTACTAAGAAAAAAGCGTCATGCTTGTGCAATTTGATGTTACATGTCCTATAAGGAGTACTACGCACATCCTAAATGAAACCGGTCATTAATGTCACCAGTTTATCAAGCTCTAAATCTTAGAATGTATATGTAGTTTGCCAATATAAGAGTCAAGTCTATTCGTTCAGATACGTTTTAACAAAAACTCGTAGATTACGCAAATTACCATGCCAACAAAAATGTTAAGAATGCGCAAGGCAAGGGTAAAAGACTCAATGTAGCATAAAAGTCATAACTGTAACACCCCATACTCCAAGTGCCTTACCAGGACCACTTAAGGCATGAGAATGCTACCATCTCGGTTACCCGAGGCAATGATAATCAAATAGACAATAACGAAACATACTTTAATAATAATGAACTTTAAAACGATACAACCAAAATCGAAATTGATAAAAGAAAATACAAAGGTCCTCAAATGTTAAACCAACTAGCTAAGAACAATGTTCGACACAGCGGAAGACTTCTAAAGCAGCTCGTGATGACTCAACCTAGCTATCCCATGCGCATCAATCATACCTGCCCAATAACTGCTCACCACTCCCGAATGGATCACCACAGTTTTTAAAACATTTAAACGGGGTCAGTACTGGTTACATAAGACAAATGCCACAATGAAACAGAAACACAAACAATCCAAACAGCTCAAACATTCTCCAGTCTCCATCTCCAATCTTCACACAACTGACTACACACTAAAGTGTGTAGCTCTGCCAGAGTACCCATCGCAACAAGTACTCCACGCCGCCAATGGGGACCGCAGCCGTACCCACCAAATCCCCGCTCATCACCACTAAGCGATAAACCCAAGTTTCCTTAATGTGCACATCCCCTCCTGTGGCGGGTTCCACAGAGGGCGAACCAAGGGCGTGAAGCCACTCCCGCAAGTGACTCCACTCAGCCAGGGACGCGCCCCGAAGATCACAAATAGATACAAACCAATCAACAGTATGAAAACAACAACCGTCTAACAACTTAACAATGCAATCAATCTTTAATCACAGCAATCACCACCACACATTATGTAACTAATACTGAGTAGGGAAACCCTACCTGAAATGCAAACACCATAGACGGTCTAAGCAGCTAATTCAGAATTCCTCCTCAACGAATACTCCTCCCTCGACACAAGGATCACAACGGCGTAAAGAACAAGATGATCCAACTCTCCTAGCCTTGGGGATTTGTTAATGATGCGATGAATCAACTTACGTAACTTCCTTCTCTCAGTTTAGGTATTTAGAATGATGAAAAGATTTAAGTAAAGTGACGGACGTCTTTATATACCAATATCGCATCATTAACAAAACCCGTCAAAACTCAGCCCGTAAACTCACTTACTCGATCGAGTAAGGCACTTACTCGATCGAGTGCCCCTTACTCGATCGAGTACCCAACATACTCGATTGAGTACCCTACAGGCAGACTACTGTTTTGCGTAAAAAGCTACTTACTCAACAGAGTAAGCCCACTCGATAGAGTACCCAAAGACTCATAAAACCGTAGTATTACGGTCTTCCCTCCTTAAAAAGAACTTCGTCCCCGAAGTTCCAACCCATAAACAAAAACAAAACATACTAACTCGATCAAGACATAACAACGCAAATAAGAACTCAAAACAAAACTCCAACCCATCAAACATGAACTCCCAACACCAACCCCACCAACTATGTCTACCCTCACAACATGACTCACGATATCATATCCACCACATTATAGCCTCTCTCGACACTAACTCCATATACTAGCAACTACCCTCCACAAACGCCTTCGTTTTACTAACATATTATCCAGTAGAAAATCCAATATCAAGACACTCATAAACATCAAACGGAATGTTACATTCTACCACCCTTAAAAGGAAATTCGTCCTCGAAGTTTACTCACACTTATAAACATTATCATCCAACTGCTAAAACTATGGAACTCATAATCATCATCATCCAACGGTCAACACTATCGAAATATTCTCGCACTCCTAGACATCACACTACTACAAGCACGGCCATGGCCTTTTAAACAATATGAACCACAATACAAATCCATCCTTTATGCTACACTAACACTCTACTTCCAATTATACTACAACATGTACAACCATCAAACGCTCTTTGTCGCTGGCCTCTTAAGATAAATGTTACGTCCACGTAACTCACTAATACTTGATCTTTAGATATATCTTCTCATTATCCTCATCACCACCACATGTCAAAGATAACCGCCTATAACCTCATACCTATAACCATTCCTATTTCCAAGGCTCTCTTACTTAAACAGTTCTCATACATCAATTCATTCTGCACTACATCTAACCAATACCACAAAATCCTTAGCATAACCAACACTCCAACTCTTCCACATTACCGCAACACAACATACCTCTCTATATAAAACACCTATCGCCAAAAGCCTAACTCGCGATCCACACTTGTTACGTACACTCATACTAGATCCTCAAATTCTTTTCTTTCATTACTGCAAAACTCATACATAACTTAACATGACACTAATTCCTAACACCCTACACTCACTGTCTCAACAAAAGATTATAAACCACTTGCAGCTTTCAGATCATTACAACACATGTTCCACTATTCACTTGCCATTACTATGTCTACCAATGCATCATCTTAAAACAAGATCAAAATTTTTGTAACAACCTCTCACAACTGTGTGCCATCAACATAATATCGCTATACCATGCCGGCAACAAAAACATATACAACTCTCTTCCATATCATACTCTACCCTCACACCCAAGCTGAAACTGGTAGGAAACATCAATAAACAAAACAACTATCTATATGTACAACCCGAAACTCATAGGAAGCAACATCAAACAAAACAACAATCTATGTATAACTGGTATGTACTTTCGAAACTCGAATCGTAATCATCCCGCCTACTCCACCACAACCGGTGACGGCATCGCAACACCGCCTCCAACAGCCGCACCGCAGCGCGTAAATACCCGCATCACACCACGAAGTACCATGCCCGGATCACCACCCGAGGCACAAAAACCACATCGATAGACATCGCCGCTTACACTATTCTCATACACACCGACTCAAGACAACTTCCCGGACAAGAAAACTTACTTAAAACCGCTTTACTAGATCACAACACAACATATTGTATGGAATAAACAGATAAGCACCTCATGAACATCATCCCTACCATTTCACGGAATACACATGTATTATCAATACACCCACAATTATAACTAGCCATGCTAGATCAATCAAATTATTACCTTTTTGAATATCATTAAATTAAGTTACCGTACTCAACATATAGAACATTCAGATAACTTTATAACTATCACACCATACCACTTCTCGTGAGGTCAGAACCTCACACAAACATTTATACACATCATAGACCCATAATCACATCCAACTAGTCAATCCTGGTCACGTAAGTTACCACCTGATAAAGGTTACCTCACGCCCGAGCTTAACTCGTATGCCCCTCATAACACATTCTCCCATTCGCAAAACCATCACTTCCTGCCAAACATAACCATACCATTAACACTCAACTACTAGCATCCGCCTCCTACAATCATATCTTATACTTCCTCACAACCATACACATCAATCGGGTCTCTACAAAATCAACCTCTTTAAAATGACCATCTTTCCTATTTATAATCACTCTTAACCACTAGCGACAACACCTCAACACTACCACCTTTCGGACATCAAGCCTCTTACACTCATCTCTAAACATCACGGTTTCTTTCTTATCTTTGGTTAACATCCCAATTAACGAACATCAAACCCATCAACAAAATTACCTCAACATTATTTCCAATACTATCCTTAATTGTATCGTCATCTAACTCACCACCAAGATCTCATATCGTGCAAATTCTTTACCAACCTTTTTTTTTACCTTCCTTAATTCCTCGAAACTCATGATTAACATGTCGTCCTGGAACACCTATATAAGCGTTAACTCAAATTCACATGATATTATCATACATCTCAACGATTCCTTACTTTTATATCATATAGCTCCGGTGAACATTTTCCTAGTTTACTCCCCTCATTCTTTTCTTCTTACGCTCAACAAAATCAATTAACAATTCAACTCCTTATTACTTCTACCTAACCCCTTACTGCTCCAGTTACCTTCTCATTGCTCCAAAGTTCAAATCCTATTATTTTATATTAGTATCATCTCATTCTTTCTTACCATGGATCTTCTCTTATCATGCTATCGCTCACACTAATCACCAATCAGTCCAGACCATCTCATGTTGTCACTCAAACTGATCACCAATCATTTTTTTTTCTAGAATCCCAAAACTCATTTCATACCGTTACCTGCCGAAGGAAATCACACCTTAGTTTCACCTCTTGATAATACGGATTCTCAAACTCGCTCACTATCTACACATCCACGTCGCGCCATGTCTCCACTAAGTTTACTATATACCACTTTTCTCCATCCCTCTACAACAATCTTTCATCACATATATTCACTACTACAAATTCAGGCAACTACAACGCCTCTTTAACAACGATTATTCACGAAAATCACAATAGACGTTGTAGAATGTATGGCGCGAATTTTACTAAAATGAATTACAACGGGTATGGTTATAAAAACCGTTGTTATTAGTTTTAACAACGGGTAACACATGCGGAACCGTTGTTAATAATTTGGCGCAAAATTGGCGCAAAGTTAGTGAAAAGTAATCACAACGGTTACTTTTGAAACCCGTTGTTAAAACATATTTGACAACGGGTGTTTTTTACAACCGTTGTTAAAACTTATTTGACAACGGTTGTTTTTTACAACCGTTGTTAAAACATATTTGACAACGGTTGTTGTTTAATAACCGTTGTCAATACCTTCCATACTATAAACTACACAAACACAAGTCTGCTGCAGCCACAAAACACAAACCTTAATACACAAACACAAACACAACAGACAAACACAAACACAAAACACACACTTTCTCATCATCTCTTTCTCTCTTTCTCTCTTTCTCATCGTCGCTTTATCTTCTCGCCGTCACATTGATTTCATCGTCTCTTACGTTCGTAATTATCAGTAAATCTCGCCGTCACTTTTTAGTTTCATCGTCATTATTTTCTTTTTCTAATTATTTCATTTGCATGTATGTGTTTTTATCGACCATTATGTTATTTCTTTAAGTATTGTTCGCATAATTAGCTAGTAAAACAAAGAAGAAGCAAGATAAAGAAGCAAGATAAACATAATTAATATATATATATATATATACATATACATATATATATATATATACATATATATATATACATATATATATATATACATATATATATATATACATATATATATATATATATATATATATATATATATATTTATAAATACATAAATTAAAAAAATAAATTACATTAATAAAAATGCAATTCTTATATTTTCATAGAGGATCTTATTCTCCTCTATCATATCCGTCCTCTCCTCCTTGGCTATTTGGAGGTTCCGTTTCAATTGAGCTTGTTATATCGTCATATAGCTGCAACTGCTGCTGCTCCGTCAAGCCATCTTCTTTGGCAACCTTCAGTACGGATCGAGCATCCGCAAGGTAGCTCCTGAAACTTTCCTCAATATGGAGCAACCGGCGGATGAAACTGTTGTTGTTCTCGATCATAGTAAGAGTCTTAAGGATGATATCATTCATTTTGTTGGAGTTTGGAGTTTGTTTTGAAAGATTAAGTAGGGTTAATTTATTTGGAGTTTGTTTTAGCAGTTAGGGTTTGGAGATGTATATATTGAGATAATGGTAATGTTAGTTGAGATAATGCATGTATTTATACTAAGCAATGTGTGGGTTGAGTTGTTTTTTAATTAATATATATGTTAGGAAGTTGTGCCATAGCATCATCATATCTCTCAATGCTGCTTCAAATCTTATTACTAACCCTTCTCATTCCATATTGTCCGTTCATATGCACAGTGATGGCAGTAATAATGCATGCATCGGAATTATAACGGGTCGTAATTATGCATGCATCTAGTAATATTTAATTTAATTTTATTTTATTTTTTAAGAACAAACAACAACGGTTATTTATAAAAAACCCGTTGTCTTTAGTTATAACAACGGTTTTGTATATTACAACCCGTTGTTATAACTTTCCCCCTAAAATTGAGTCACACTTTCCACAACGGGTTTTTATACTTAAAACCGTTGTTAATATTTTGAACAACGGTTTCCTTAAGAAAACCAACCGTTGTTAAAATCTTTTACAACGGACGCTTTAACAACGTCCGCTTTTTTATGTAACAACGATTTTTGACCGTTGTTATAGCCTGTATTTGTAGTAGTGATTCTTAACCAACACAATCTAACCATCTCTCTCCATAATTCCTTACACATCTCAAGTTGCTACTATCCACATCCTTCCTTCCAATCTTTTCATTCTCACGTTCCTTAGACTTACATCATGCCTTGCCCACATTCACTTACTTTTACAACAGTCAACACACAATCTTATCACTCATCTCATCTCACGAAACATGCTTCATGCCTTAATAAGCCATACCGATCTTCCTTTTCTTTTTCCACTATCTATCACAACACATATAACTCATGTCCTCCCACCGAACTCATACTCACCACAGGTGCCTCTCCTTACATCATAAGATTGGGTAACGTACGCATCAGGACCAACACATACGTAAAAAAATGCATGAAGAAGCCAAAGAACACCTTTGAATTAAACATAATATGCAACGAAGTCAAAAGATAAGCATATGACCCAAAACAGGGGTCACTAGATCGAGTACAGGCCACTCGATCGAGTAAGTGACTTACTCAATCGAGTAGGTGAAGGTCAGAGGCACGTAAAACAAATTATCAGGGCTACTCGATCGAGTAACAAGAGGTGCACTCGATCGAGTGAGGGCCACTCGATCAAGTACCCTACGCATTTCTCAACACTGTCCAGTTTTCGTAAAACGGTCATATCTCACTCGTTTCTTGGTCATTTTGGGCGTGTGACCTATCGTTAGAATCATAAAAGAACAAGCTATCACCTCCAATTGGAATCACATCAAAATCATTTATGAATCTCAAGTTATAACAGTTTATATACAACTTTGCTGTAATCAGGCGACATAACTATTTGATTTTCTTTTTCAAACAACTTAAACATCAACAAGGTGAACACAAGCGATTCGATCCTTTTAAAACCACCATCCCTAACCACATGTTACTACCTACCAAAAACCAAACAATAACATCTATCATGCTCATATAACATTCAACTTATCAATCATGTACTACCCGCATGTTTTAACTTTATAACTTTTCGTAAAGCAAAGCATACTCATACATTACAAATCCTATTTCCATGTTACTATATATTACAAATCCACATTGTCACTTAAATATATTCATAATCACGAAATTCATATTCTCATGCAATCGCCATTTCATCTTTTCCAATCAATTCATCTAGTTCAATCACATTCTCTATCTAACAAGTGCATATGATACCACAGTTGACAATTATATGAACTCATTATATAGCTTTACACAAACAAAATTATGTAAAATCATATCACATCCCCTAATCACATGTTACTAGTATAGACACACTATAAATCATCCATCATTCTCAAATACTTCTCCAACAATTCCAAACAACGTTGTAAATCAACTATCATGCAACATGCATATTCACAACACTTTATCATTTACCACATTCCCCATTCCACCACCATCATTTTGCAACATTTCTATACAACACATCATTCAACATACGCAATAGAGCATTAGAAAACACATAGTGATCCCATGACACCCCATAGTGACCGGTTTAAAGTTGTAGGGCAAATTCGCGACTTTAGGACGTCTCCCAAGTCTTTGCATTAGCTCCTAACAACTCCTCCCCGGGTTCATGTTATTTTGAGTCTCTAGATTCATTAGGTTCATTAGTTACAAGTTTCAAGATCGTCGCTCTGATACCACTTTGTAACACCCCCATACTCCAAGTGCCTTACCAGGACCACTTAAAGCATGAGAATGCTACCATCTCGGTTACCCGAGACAATGATAATCAAATAGACAATAACGAAACGTACTTTAATAATAATGAAGTTTAAAGCAATACAACCAAAACCGAAACTGATAAAAGAAAATACAAAGGTCCTCAAATGTTAAACCAACTAGCTAAGAACAATGTTCGACACAGCGGAAGACTTCTAAAGCAGCTCGTGATGATTCAACCCAGCTATCCCATGCGCATCAATCATACCTGCTGAATAATCGCTCACCACCCCGAATGGATCACCACGTTTTTAAAACATTTAAACGGGTCGATCATCGGTTACATAAAACAAATGCCACAATGAAACAAACACAAACAGTCAAACAAATCAAACAATCTCCAATCTCCATCTCCAATCTCCACACAACTGACTACACACTAAAGTGTATAGCCCTGCCAGAGTACCCATCGCAACAAGTACTCCATGCCGCCAGTGGGGGACCGCAGCCGTACCCACCAAATCCCCGCTCATCACCATTGAGCGATAAATCCAAGTTTCCTTAATGTGCACATACCTCCTGTGGCGGGTTCCACAGAGGGCGAACCAAGGGCATGAAGCCACTTCCGCAAGTGACTCCACTCAGCCAGAGACGCGCCCCGAAGATCACATATAGATACAAACCAATCAACAAAGATTTAAAACAACAACCGTATAATAAATTAACAATCAATCAATCTTTAATCACCACAACCACCACCACACATCTTATATATATATATATATATATATATATATATATATATATATATATATATATATATATATATATATATATATATATATATATATATATATATATATAAATTGAGAAAGTGTGAATCGACACGTATCATGAAGAAAAAACTTAAAAAAAAAAATATTTTTATATACTTAGTGTGTTCATACGTTTATCTATGCATCATTATTAGCAATAAACCAAGTGCCCATGTGAGATTGTGAGGTACACGGATAAAGATGTAAGGAAATTCTAGAAACTAAAATTAATACTCAGTCAATCAAAAATTAAAAGTGGAGCAAAGTATGTGAAGAAAAAATCTAAAAGTGGACCAGATTAATGGAAGAGTACATTTCAAAGTACAGAGATGATATATCGTCCCTTAGAGAAATATTCATAAAAACTAGGTAGTATTCCGTGCTTCGCGCGGCCTGTTTTAAAATTTTATTATTATAATTGAAGAAAAATAATATAATTCATATATAACCTTTAATATTTTTACCTATAAATAAAAATAAATTAATTGTTTTTCTCAAATTTTATTTTTTTAGGTTTAAGTTCAGTGTTTTAAAATAAAATACATATAATTTTAAGGGATATTCTACATGATACCCCTCAATTTTTCAACTTTCAACATGGTACCCCTACACTTTTTAAAATATACATGGTACCCCTAATTGTTGTCATTATCACTAAGTGTACTCCTAAACTTTATTTTCCATCAATTAAACTCATTTTTGGGGGTTAGGTAATGACTTGGACGCGTAACCAAACTTGTCATTTATTATCCTATGACATAAGGACTCTATTAGGCTCAATATCCATCTCGATCTTAATATTTATTGATATATATGGGCTAAAAAAATTTTGACGGGAAATTTATTGATTCCTTGCAAAATTATCACATCCAAAGATGGATATTGAGCCTAATAGAGTTCTAATGTCATGAGATGATAAATGACAAGCTTGGTTACGCGTCCAAGTAATTACTTAACGCCTAAAACGGGGTTTAATTGACGGAAAATAAAGTTTATAGGGGTACACTTAGTGATAATGACAACAGTTAGGGGTACCATGTATGTTTTAAAAAGTGTAGGGGTACCATGTAGAAAGTCGAAAAATTGAGGGGTACCATGTAGAATATCCCATAATTTTTTAATTAAAACTAATACTAAGTTATAGTTAATTACGCATGATCAACGTTTTACAAAAAAAATTGTAACTGATCAAATATCACATTAATTAAAATAAAACTTATTCGAATAATGTAACAATCAACATTAAGGTATCAATTATATTATTTCACGATACGTTATGTTCCAAATCAGTTAAAATATTTGTTCAAAATGATGTGAATATAATTTTATGCAATTTTTAATTTTGTATGTATAACGTTTGATATTTATGTATCAAACATATATGGCCCAAACTAAACGTATTCAAATGTTTTGGTTGTGTCTTACATGTGCTATGTGTCAAACATATCTATACGAAATTTGCACATTTTGTTTTTTAACAATTATATATAACGATGTTTAAGAGTTTACCGTAAATAAAATAGGTTGAACTTTCTCAAATATCATTTTTATAAGATAACATATAAAATATTTAAATAAAATTAATATCTAGTTAGTCATAACTAATGTTTTATTCTTGACGTATACAGATTTAACTAAAGATATTAAAGGAAAATGTAATGTGTATTCTACTTTTTCATGTTGTTTATATAATAGGATTTTTCTACATGATACCCTTGTAATTATTCGAATTCTACGTGATACCCCTCGTTTTTCAAAAATACCCGTGGTACCCCTAAACCTAATAAAAACAACTTAAAATACCCAAAATGCTCTAATCCACCTCTTTAAAATGTTTAATTTATACATTTTTTATTGATTTTTTGACTATAATTTGTAATGTCATTAACATAAACATCGTCTACTCAATTGTAAACATATTTTCTTTACAAAATCTAACATATTAAAAACGTGATTTTTAGTAGATTGGGTATTTTTAGAACATTTTACTAAATTTAAGGATACCACTTATATTTTCAAAAATATAGGGGTACCACATAGAATGTGAAGAAACACGGGGTACCACGTAGAAAAACACTATATAATATTATATTACTTAATAATCATTACTATTGTTTTAATTATTCAAACTCACTCGTGATCACTATGTACATACATACTCGTTATCAGAGTATTTAAACCTCTCAAAATCTCATATGTATTCATTTTGTCGCAATATATTTTTTTTGTTCCCACACTATAAAAACTTATATATTAATGGTCTAAGTTTTATAACTTTCTCAAAATGTTTTTTTACGTAAATGTAAAACATTGTAAGATACTCACTTTAATCATCTCTACATATCAAAATATGTTAATAAATATAATGAAAATTATACTCGATTGAAAGCATTTTTCGCAATGAACGTTTTTATTTACAATTTAGAATTTTTATCAGAATATTTTTTTAATAAATTTAGAATCAAATCAACGTAATTATTTAATGTAATTTTATAATAAAATTTATTAAATTATAATTAATATTACTGAGATTTATGCTGCATTTATTATGTTCATATTAAATGATTAGCTGTAATAAATGCTTGTCATTAAGGTTGTATAGGACACGTGGCGCATCCACAGCGTTTCAACCCAGTTTTATATATATATATAAGATAGATGACCATTTTCTACCCTCCATTGTAACACCCCCATAGTCCAAATGCCTTACCAGGACCACTCAGGTATAAGGATGCTACCATCTCGGTCACCCGAGGCAATGATAATCAAATAAACAATAACGAAACAACATTTAAATAGAAATACTTTAACGAAAGGTTACAATCTCAAAACCAAAACCAAAAGTACGAATACATGTTTCAAACCAACTGTCTAATCAGCTAACTGAAATGTTTATTAAATTACTAGCTACAGCGGAAGACTTCTATCATCGACATCGTGGCACATCCCGCCTATCCCAAGAATCGATTCATACATCGCTCAATAACTGCTCACCATCCCCGAATGGACCACAGTTTTTAAAACATTAACCGGGGTCAGTACTAATCACACAATTTATATAATCAACATTACAGTAAACAACACAGCTCAAGAGTCACACACAATCACCCACACCAATCAATCTCCGTCACCGATCATCCCACCGGGACCAGACCATCGGGGGGGACCGCACCGTACCCACCAAATCCCCACTCATCATACCGAGCGATAACCCTGTCTCATTAATGTGCACATCCCCTCCCGTGGCGGGTTCCACGGAGGGCGAAACTAGGGCGTGAAGCCACTCCCGCAAGTGACTCCACTCAGCCGAGAACGCATCTCGAGAACCAGAGACAAACAATCACAACCATCAACAACAATCAATCAACAACCGTCATAAAACCAATACGATAATAATCAGCAATTACACAACACCAACAATGCATTATGGGACTAATACTGAGTAGGGAAACCCTACCTGGAAAGCACAACACAATCAGACGATCTCACAGATGATATTAAAATGCTTCCTCTACGAATCCTCCTCCTAACATACAAACATATAATCACTACCAATCATACACAACAACAAAACCCCCAAATCCCAATATTAGGGTTTAACCAACTTTAATGAAATGCTATAAAAACGGTATATAGGTCTTACCCTTGACGCAAGGATCACAACGGTATAAAGAAAGGTAAAATCCGACCTTCTAAGCTCCAGGATTTGCCAACAATGCGATTAAAGCGAAGGACGTAGTTTGATTTCTCTTCTCACAGTGATTAGGTTTTAAAGTGTTTAAAGAACAATGACGGAAGTAATATATACTCTAATCGCATTATTAACAAAACCCGAGAAATCATCCCCCGTAAACCGGCTACTCGATCGAGTAGCCAAGGTACTCGATCGAGTGCCCCCTTACTCGATCGAGTATCCACGTTACTCGATCGAGTACCCAACAAGTCAGAAACTATTTTAAACTGCAACTCACCCTTACTCGACATAGTAAGGCCTACTCGATAGAGTACCCAGAGACTGATAAATAGGTAGTATTACAGTCTTCCCTCCTTAAAAAGAACTTCGTCCCCGAAGTTCAAACCACAACAAAACAAAGACTCACACTACGACACTCCCGACTCAACAACCAAAACAAACTCAACATAAAACATGTTACTAACCCAAACTCAACCCGACTCAATGACAACAACTTTACCGACATAACACAAAAGGGTATAAAACTCTTAAAAACTCTTTGCGATTATCTCCTACCCCCCCTAAAAGAAACAAGGTTACGTCCCCGTAACCATACATACCTGATCAAAAAGGAAAGGGTAACGCTCTCTCATGGCATCCTCTGCCTCCTATGTAGCTTCCTCAGTCTCGTGGTTAGACCAACCGATCTTAAGCAAAACTGTCTCACCGCTCCTAGTCTTCCTAACCTTCCGGTCAAGAATCTGCTTAGGTACCTCAAGATATGATAAAGACTCATATAGCTCTAAGCTCTCTGCCTCTAACACATGTGACGGGTCACTCACATACTTCCGCAGCTGCGATACATGAAACACATTATGCACTCTCTCTAACGCAGCTGGTAAAGCCAGATGATATGCAACCTCCCCAACTCGCTCTAAGATCTCATAAGGCCCAATGAACTTCTGACTCAGCTTGCCTTTCTTCCCAAATCTCATAACCCCACGCATAGGAGACACTTTCAGAAGAACCTTGTCCCCAACCTGAAACTCTATATCCAGGCGATGTAGATCTGCATAACTCTTTTGCCTATCCTGAGCTGCTCTCATCCATTCCCTGATCATCTTTATCTGTTCAACCATCTCATGTACCATCTATGGTCCTAGAACCACTGCCTCAGCACTGTCGTCCCAACAAATCGGACTCCTACATCTCCTCCCATATAAAGCCTCAAACGGTGCCATGCCAATACTAGTGTGATAGCTGTTGTTGTAAGAAAACTCTATCAAATCCAACCTCTGTTCCCAGCTACCACCAAAGTCCATCACACAAGCTCGTAACATATCCTCAAGAGTTTTGATTGTTCTCTCAGTCTGACCGTCTGTCGCAGGATGAAAAGCTGTACTTATCTTCAAAGTTGTTCCCAAAGATTCCTGCAACTCTTTCCAAAACCTTGAGTCAAATCTTGCATCTCTGTCAGACACTATTTCCTTAGGGACTCCATATAACTTTAGCACATTCTTTCGATAAGCCAAAGCTAATTGTGCTTTAGTCCATGTATCTTTCATTGGTACAAAGTGAGCTGACTTGGTCAGTCGATCCACTATCACCCATATCATGTTGTTACCCTGTTGACTCTTTGGCAAACCCACGATAAAATTCATAGAAATGGATTCCCACTTCTACTCAGGTACCTCTAAAGACTGAATTTTACCTTGTGGTCGTCATTTTCCCCTTTAACTCTCGGCATGTCAAACAACGGGCCACAAACTCACTTTTTTTCTTTCTTCATCCCAGGCCACCAAAACGTGTTCTTCAAATCCTTGTATAGCTTGTCACCACCTGGATGTACTGAATACGGTGTACAATGTGCCTCTATCATGATTGTCTTTTTCAGTTCCTCATCATTAGGGACACACCACCTACCATCGAACCTCAAACTACCATCTCGTATGAATAGAGAATCGGGACCACTTTGTCCCTTTCTCTACTCGACTCTCCACTCAACCATCTTAGGATCCAGAGCACATTTTACCGCGAATATCATCGTAAAGATCAGGCCAGTCTTTGTCAAATCTCCCACAACATCCCTTCTCTGCATCATATGTATCCCAAACTTCCCCACCTCATCTCTCAACCTCATCAAAGATAGAGCTGTACATAGGGAATGTACACTCTTCCTACTCAAATCATCTGCAACAACATTGGCTTTCCCTTCATGGTAGATAATATCCATGTCATAATCGCCAATCAGCTCCATCCACCTCCTCTGTCTCATGTTCAACTCCTTTTGAGTGAAGATGTACTTGAGACTCTTGTGATCCGAAAATACCTTAAAGGTCGCCCCATAAAGGTAATGTCTCCAAATCTTGAGAGCAAACACTACTGCACCCGACTCTAGATCATGAGTAGGGTAGTTCTCCTCATACGGCTTCAATTGCCTAGAAGCATAGGCAATCACCTTACCGTTCTGCATCAACACACATCCCAACCCATTCTTTGAGGCATCGGTATAAACCTCAAAGTTCTCGATCCCTTCAGGCAATGCTAAGATAGGAGCTGTGGTCAAACGCTCCTTTAATGTTTGGAACGCCTTCTCACAACTCTCATCCCAAAAAACATGTTCTCTTTCCTCATCAAATCTGTCATAGGTCTAGCTATCTTGGAGAAATCTTTCACGAACCGTCAGCAGTATCCAAATAAACCCAAGAAACTCCTAATCTCAGCAACATTCTTTGGTGCTTCCCACTTTGTCACTGCCTCAATCTTTGCCGGATCCACAGCTACTCCCTCCTTAGAGATCACATGCCCCAGAAAAGCAACTTTCTCTAGCCAGAACTCACACTTGGACAGCTTAGCATACAACTCATGCTCCCTCAAAGTCAGCAACACAATCCTCAGATGCTCCTCATGCTCCTTCTTAGTCTTAGAGTAGACTAAGATGTCATCGATAAACACCACCACAAACTTGTCCAAAAACTGTCTGAAGATTTTGTTCATCAAGTCCATAAACACAGCCGGTGCATTAGATAACCTAAACGGCATCACCACATACTCATAATGGCCATACCTCGACGTGAAAGTTGTCTTCGGTATGTCCACCTCTCTAATCTTCACCTGATGGTACCCCGACCTCAAATCAACCTTAGAAAAGGCTGATGCACCACTCAACTGATCAAACAGGTCATCTATCCTTGGCAAAGGATACTTGTTCTTCACTGTCACTCGGTTCAGCTCTCTGTAATCTATGCACAACCTCAAACTCCCATCTTTCTTCTTCACGAAAAGAACTGGTGCTCCTCACGGCGATACACTAGGTCTAATGTATCCCTTCTCTATCAGATCATCTAACTGTTTCCTGAGCTCCTCCATCTCTTTAGGACCCATCCGGTACGGTGCCTTAGAGATTGGCCCCGTTCCCGGTTTCCACTCAACGGTGAAATCTATCTCCCTCTTCGGTGGCAACCCCGGAATCTCCTCTGGAAAAACATCTGCAAACTCTCCCACCACCGTATCGATCAATCAGCTCGGACTCTCTATGCGGTCATCTCTCACATGGCACAAGATCAAAGGACATCCCTTCCTCATATAAGACTTCAAGGTGACAGCTACAATCAACTTAACTTTGGGTTTGACTAGAAACCCACGATAAGACACACTAACACCCTTAGGCCCTCTTAAAGACACTTTCTTTTGATGACAGTCTATCTTAGCTTTATACTTTCCCAACCAATCCATCCCGACTATCATCTCAAAACCGTCAAAAAGAAACTCTATCAAGTCTACAGGTAGATCAACTTGCCCAACTATCATAGACGCATCTCTAAACAACCTCCCACATGATACAGACTCACCCGAAGATATAAAAACTTTCTCACTTACAGACTCATATACCCTAAAACCCAACCGTTTAACATGACTCGAAGATACAAACGACTGAGATGCCCCCGAATCAAAGAAATCAAAGGTATGAACACCGTTAACAAGAAAAGTACCAGTCATAACATGTGTATCCTCCTCAGCTGTTTTCTTGTCCATCATGAACAAACTTCCATCGGTCTTCATCCACCTCCACAGGACAAGATCTTGGTGATGTGGTCGGCTTAGCACCCGACCCCGATTTTTGTTGTTGTTCGTAGCTGGTTTCGATAAGAATTACCGCCATTGCGGTTACCTCCACCCGATAGCTCGACTTCCCCGGTTAGACCATGACCCGGACGGTCTATTGCTCGCATAACTCTGTGCGTCCCCCGAGAATAGCTCCCCCGAGCCGATCCCCGAAAAGCTCCGCATACTCGTGCACTCATGTCTCTTGTGGCCTACACCGCCACAGCCATAGCAGGTCATCCCCCAACTACCACTACCACTCACACGGCCACGCCCAAAGGAAGCCGCAACACTGAACCCTGACCCAAAAGAAAACCCTTTAGTTTGATTGTGGTTGCCTTTCTTGTGACTAGATTGGCCTCCACCCTCACTCTCCGCCTTACTTTTCTCAACACCCACTCTCTCCTAAGCCATCTCCACTAACCTCTCAGCTCTCTCAGCCCTCTCATAAGCTTCCTTAACATCAGTAAGGACTCCTACAGGTAGCTTATCCATGATCTTAGGGGTCAACCCCCTCTCAAACCTTAGCGCCAGGTTCTCCTCACTCAAACCCATATCCTCAGCATACCTAGACTTCTCATTGAACTGCTTGTAGTACTCAGCAACTGACATATCAGATGTCATCTTAAACCCATCAAACTCCTCCCTCAGCTTACTCCTTACATGCTCCGGTATAAACTCTTTCCTCGTAGCCCTCCGAAACTCTTCCCAAGGTATGGCAGGTGAGCCCTGGTTCGCATACATCTCCCTAGCACTCACCTTCACCTTATCCCACTACTCGCCAGCTGCTTCCCTCAGGTAGAACGCAGCTTGCTCTACTCTCATCTCATCAGGATAAAGAACCAGGTCCAGTATATTCTCCATCTCACGATGCCAGTTGTCAAGAAGGTTTGGTTCCCCGGTCCCCTTGTACTCTTTTGGGTTGAACCTCGCTATATAGAGACTGATCTTAGAGTGATCAACCTCCTTGTCCTTTCCCACTTTCTTTAAAGCCTCAGTAAGAGCATCTTGATGCTCCAACATCTTAACGACATCATCTATGTTCATGGTCTCAGCTCTCGCATAATAAGCGTTTCTCTTGGACGACATCTTGAAACTATATAAGAAAGGGTAGACATAAACATACGTACTAAAACCTCAAAACACGAAAGCGGACAGCCCAGAACACACTCGATCGAGTGCCTAAACCTAATTGATCGAGTAAGAGGCTACTCGACCGAGTGCCCACCATACTCGATCGAGTGCCTCAACATCAGACCCCAAACAGACCTTCTGATCTCTAACATACTCGACCGAGTAGTTAGGCTACTCGATCGAGTGACCCCCTACTCGATCGAGTGCCCGAGGTACTCGATCGAGTGCCCAAAAACACGATTCTGGTTGCAAAAACGTCAAATACCAACTCGATCGAATCAGACCCACTCGATCGAGTCATGCTAACTCGAATATGCTACCCACATGTTATATCATATCCCAACATTTTCTATGCAACTTTACAACTCAACATATAAAATATCTAAGCATGCATTCCTACCAAGCTTTTCATATGATTAACAAAACAATTATATCATGTTATCAAACGCCACATAGTAAACATCCAACATGCTTCATGTTCAAACAACAGTTCTATATACTTCATCAACCTTTCATTCACAAACTCAACCTCCTACTCCAAACATCCAAATATTACAACATACTTCATCACATCCACACACAAGCTAACAAACAACACATATGACCTTGACATACCCCCCCCCCCCCCATGTGACCGGTTCAAGATTGTAGGGCGATTTCGCGACTTTAGGACATCTCCCAAGCCTTTGCATTAACTCCTACAACCTTTACCCCGGGTTCATTTTAATTGACTCCCTATATTCATTGGATTCATTGGTTACAGGTTTCAGGATCGTCGCTCTGATACCATTTTGTAACATCCCCATACTCCAAGTGCCTTACCAGGACCACCCAGGTATAAGGATGCTACCATCTCGGTTACCCGAGGCAATGATAATCAAATAAACAATAACGAAACAACATTTAAATAGAAATACTTTAGCGAAAGGTTACAATCTCAAAACCAAAACCAAAAGTACGAATACATGTTTCAACCAACTGTCTAATCAGCTAACTGAAATGTTTATTAAACTACTAGCTACAGCGGAAGACTTCTATAATCAGACCGTGGCACATCCCAGCTATCCCAGTAACTCGACTCATACATGCTCAATAACTGCTCACCATCCCCGAATGGATCACCACAGTTTTTAAAACATTAATCGGGGTCAGTACTAATCACACAATTTATATAATCAATAGTACAGTAAACAACACAGCTCAAGAGTCACACACAATCACCCACACCAATCAATCTCCGTCACCGACTGTCCACTGGACCAGCCCTGCCAGTGGGGGACCGCAGCCGTACCCACCAAATCCCCGCTCATCATACCGAGCGATAACCTTGTCCCATTAATGTGCACATCCCCTCCCGTGGCGGGATCCACGGAGGGCGAAACTATGGCGTGAAGCCACTCCCGCAAGTGACTCTACTCAGCCGAGAACGCATCTCGAGAACCAGAGACAAACAATCACAACCATCAACAACAATCAATCAACAACCGTCATAAAACCAATACGATAATAATAAGCAATTACACAACACCAACAATGCATTATGGGACTAATACTGAGTAGGGAAACCCTACCTGGAAAGCATAACACAATCAGACGATCTCACAGCTGATATCAAAACGCTTCCTCTACGAATCCTCCTCCTAACATACAAACATATAATCACTACCAATCATACACAACAACAAAACCCCCAAATCCCAATATTAGGGTTTAACCAACTTTAATGAAATGCTATAAAAACGGTATATAGGTCTTACTCTCGACGCAAGGATCACAACGGTATAAAAAAAGGTAAAATCCGACCTTCCAAGCTCCGGGATTTGCCAACAATGCGATTAAAGCGAACGACGTAGTTTGATTTCTCTTCTCACAGTGATTAGGTTTTAAAGTGTTTAAAGAACAATGACGGAAGTAATATATACTCTAATCGCATTATTAACAAAACCCGAGAAATCATCCCCCGTAAACTGGCTACTCGATCGAGTAGCCAAGGTACTCGATCGAGTGCCCCCTTACTCGATCGAGTATCCACGTTACTCGATCGAGTACCCAACAGGTCAGAAACTATTTTAAACTGCAACTCACCCTTACTCGACAGAGTAAGGCCTACTCGATAAACTACCCAGAGACTCATAAATACGTAGTATTACATCCATCCCCGCACTTTTCCTCAATTATTTCTTCCTCTCACATATTCATTTCAAACCTGCAAACATGTCAAGCAAAAAATAATTTGTAAGACTGTATGTTTTTTACATGAAATTGCTTGAATGTTTAAGAATACTTCGTATGTATATAAGGCCGCCGTTATCTACCCTTATTTTCAGTGTTCATACTATCCATAGTGACTATTTTTTTTTTTTTTTGGAAATACCTGTTTGGTGTGGCCTCCACTCAAAGAGCAATTGTTCTACCACTACCACCATATTTTAGAAGTGGAAGATGCAAAACTATAAAGATTATACAACATATACACCAAGTGGTTTTTACAAAAAGGAGGAACGCCTGCGGAACATCAGTGTAAATCAGCTTCGAGGCCTTAATTACAATATATTATATACATTTTGATATTGTTTACTTATTTAAGGAGCACTTTTTATTTAAACATTACTTCATCTTCAGTATAAAGTATGGAGCATGAATAATATCGATGAAGATTCATATTAAGTTGAGATATTAATTTTTCACTCCTATCTTTACTTATTTGCATTATGCTACAAAACTACATTTACACAGGTTCATTCCTTAATTAATTAAATATAGAATAGATGCATATAATCTACGGTGTAAACCAAGCAAGCAAGCCATTAATTGTTTCAATGATAGAGATCAACTTATACATTCAGCACAATTTTCAGCAAATGAAAGTGGTGAACAACATTCATTATACTCCGTATAAAGAGTTGAAAACCACGGGCCATTGAATTGCTGCCTATCAATTTTTTTTCCATATTCAATGAATGCTTTGAACAACTTTCTTGGAGTATATAAATAAATAAATAAATTTTCAGTGTCTTTCCATATATTTTCCACCACAAAATAAACTTTTGTTTACTATATACTCCGTATTATAAATAGTACTGATTGTTGTCAATTGATCTCATGCATTGAGATTTTACAATTCCTTTAAATGGAACTTAACACAGAAAAAACGGAAAAACAATTGCTTAGCAAACAAATTAAATCGCAAACTAATACGGGAGATTTCAATCACGATATGAGTATACGACAACCACGACCAGCGAGATTAAAAAGAAACATTAGAGTTCAACACTCACCAGGTAAATCGTCCTCTGTGTTCAAGTTACTAATTTAATCAAACGTTTATAAAAAAAATATAGTATTCAATATTGACGGAGATGGAATGCTATTTTCTCATTAAAATTGTAGAGAAAACTTATCATTATATTAATTGCATAAGATAATTCGCCATACCTATATATTACGTTCGCCACTTGGTTTTTCTGTGATTAGTATCGAAGAGACATGCTTAGTAAAATTAATATCAGCTGACTTCACTTGAAAAAGTTTGTAATTGATCAAATAGATACACTATTAAAGTATTAATCCCTCTTCCTTATCTCTTTCATAAAAACATTCATATAATTTAGAGAAAAATATATATAAGTTGGAAAAAGTTTACATGGATTAATTAAAGTAGATAAAGTATAGATTGGTATGTTGGTAATCAAAAGGAGATAGAACTTGGGATTTCTCACCAAATAAAAATTAGTACTGCACTACACATGACACGTGAGTGAAGCACATTTATAGCTTTGATATAATGCCAAGTGCCTAACACAAAATCTCATTATAGACAGTATCCGTCTATAACTAAAGATGGATCAAATACAATACCATATTCTTAATATGACAAACAACAAGTAAGGTGGTGGGGCAAAAATTGTCACTACTTTCAAGCTATTTGACCCGTCTTTAGTTATAAACGAATATATATCCGTCTATAGCAAGACTAGCTAGCCTACCAAACCTATTCCGCTATTCTTAAGTTATCTTATACTCCCTCCTATTCCGAATAAGTGTCTCATTTGGACAATAACACGAAAATTAAGGAATATAGTTAAAATAATGAAAATTATTGTATAGGGGTAAGAATATATGAGTTAAATAATGAAAAGTATTGAATATGATGAGTTATGGGTGGTTAGGGTGGTAAATAAAGAAAAGAGTTAAGGGTAGGAAAGTAAAAAACCATGTCCAAATATGGCAAATGGGACAGTTATGTGAATAGACGAAAATGGTAAATATGACATTTATTTAGAATAGGAGGGAGTACTTCGTAACAACTTCTTCATATTGGGTAAACACAATTTATATGTTTAGACAGTTCTATACCGTTAAGCGGTTCATTTGTACAAAAAATATTCATCTATTGCTAACGAATTAGTTGTTTTTTCATACAACGAAATTGTCTCACATTCTGACACCATCTTATACAATAATTACTGTATTAGATAAGTGTTTCAATTTTAAAATAATTATCTCATATTGTATAATAGTCCTACATAATAGTTATTATTTTCGCCATCTTACTTATTTGTTTATCTTTAATTAAAATATCTTTCACAAAGAATGAAAAAGATAATAAATAATTGAATGAGAAGGAGGGAGTATGATTACTATACAAGTGATTTATGTCGTTGTTATGACTCGAATTTGGCAAGTTTTTTTTATTATCATCAGAAGTGTTAAATTAAGGGAGCACGAAATACGAAGGCACGTTATATATGCAATTGTGTTCTTTCATTTTTGTTTACATCGATTAGTGAGACAGTGTGTAAATTGACTAGATTAAGGTGTGTGTAATTACATGCAATGTGTTTGCTCTAATACAATTCGTACGGAGTACAAAAGTATATATAGATAAATAGTGTCAAGTAACGCTTATTTACGATCTTCAAATAAGTGTTGTCGGCTTGGCAACCTTAGGAAACCCACCCCCTTAGGAATTCTCCCTAAAAGAAAACCCCCAAAAAATATTCCACCGCCTATCCACCGCCTTCCAAATTTGCCTTCTCTCGCCGGCGGCCACTATCACCACTTTCTCGGTCGCCGGCGATAGTCTGTTTGCCATTAATCGGAATCTATCCATCGTTTCTACGGCGGTGTCTATCTTTTGTTGGATATCGTTTCAATCTCTGTGACGGGAAGCTCGTCTGATCTATTATCAATCACCAATAGCGTTGTTTACGGGTTAAGTGCTTCTCCCTACACTTTTTATCGTCCTTTGTTCACTGCATCCTTTGTGTCACCGTTGATGTCGTATAGATTCTGGGATCTATGGTTTTTTTTATGCTTTTATTAGCTTGTTTTTTGGCTCCACGGTTTTAATTTCTTAGTTTTCTTTGATTTCTTTTCACCCGGTGCTTTAAATTGGTGGTTTCGTTTCTCTAAGTTTACCATAGTGCTTAAGCTATGACGCCCTTTCCATGCTCTTCTTCTAAATCCGGTACAGACTTTCTTGAAAACTTCGTTTTTGCTTATGGTAGTGAGCAGCTGTCGGATGATGAACATGATTTTCTGCGTGTTCTTAACCATTTAGATTATTCACCTTCTTCTAAAATTCAAGCCCTTAAAGATTTTGGTAATAACCTTTTCCGACAGCATCAGTTTGATCAAGCGGGTGATTGTTACGACAAGGGCTGTCGTATATTGTGTTTGTCTCTTAAAGACAGAACTGAGCTTGATTTTAACTCAACCTTATCGCTCGCCATTTCTTTGTGTTTAAATTTAGCAGCGTGTGCCAATAAGCTCCATGCTTTTAAGGAGGCTTTGATCTTCTGTTTTATGGTTTTAAATTTCTTTCCTCGCAATGCTAAAGCTCTTTTTCGTAAGGCTGTAGCCCTTAAAAATTTGAATAGGTATTCATAAGCTAGTATTACTTTGGAGGAGGCAAGTTTGATTGAACCTCATAATAGAGATATTATTCAAGAACTGAAGGACGTTCGAGCGTCTTTAACACTTAACAAAAATGGTAAGCGTGTGGCTATTGCCTCTTTGGAAGCAAATGATGTTCGAGCTGGGAAAATGTTGGTTTCTTCCCACTGAAGTCAAGAGGTTGTCTCTCCTACCCATGTTCAAGACGTTGGTATGGTGGAAAAAATGGTTGAGGAGGCCAATTGTTCATCGTCAAAGTTGTGTTCTGGCGTTGCACGAAAAGGAACAAACCCCATGGTGTATCCAGCTCCATTTGTTGATTGTCTTCATGTTAGCTCACCAGCTGTGCCTATGGACTCAGAAAGTAGCAGTGTGCCTGATTCGACCTCGAATGCTACTGATGTCCATATTTCATCCACCTCAACTAACTCAAAATCTTCTCAAATCAACTTCACCAACAAGAAGCGGCCTCATAATCTATCATCTCAAGATTATGATAATTTATTACATGGCAAAACTTTGGGTTTTTATCACCCAAGATCCATGTCGTTCATGAGGTCCGTACCCTCACCTCTAAAACTATCCAGACGGGAACTCCCCATGTAGGAGTTTATGGGACAGCAGAAGTTCCCACCTCGTCTCCTACACCGGAGACAGAAAGTGTTGAGTTTGTTGAGTTGGTTCAGGAGGAGGCCATTTTACAAGTTGATAAGAAGACTCGTCTTAATTCTGACTCTCCATCTGCTAGTAAGACTTCCTCGGTCCAGTTTAAGTTTGTAGCAGTCAGGGGTCATTTGCTTAGCAAAGAGGGACGCAGTGCGGATCATTGCCATGCTACCGGACGCAAGGGTCGTGCTTTTGCTATTTCGAAGAAAAGGTCTTCGGTTTCTATCAATGTTTCTACCTCCTTTTGCAGGTACACCCGCACTAGTGCTACGGTTACGAGGATGAAGCGGAAGGATGTCCACTTGATCGAGTTTGACGCTCACTACCATCCGCCGTTCAAGAAATGCCGTCTTTTTTCTTCAGTTGCGACTACTTGTACTGTTTCTTCTGTTACTTGGGTATCACGTAGTTTTGGGGTTGCTAATACCCCCTTGTTTGTACTTTAAATGTTTCCCATGTACTCTTTGTATTTTATTTATACAAGTTTACTGCTGTCGAAAAAAAAAAAAATAGTGTCAAGTTCATACAAAGTATTACTAAGAGGCTAGAGACATAATAGAGGGAGTTCATCAAATAAAATATGACATAAAATTTTATAGGTAATTGAAATTTTAAATTTTTTTCACAATTTTCAAAAGACATGCAATATGACGTAGCAAAAAATAGCGGAAAATTTCACTCGTGATTCAATCATGTTACTATGCACATAAGCTGAAAATCGTATTTGTGTTTCTACCCATTATCGATGTATTATTTTTTTACTTGCCTCCATTAAAAGTTACATCTTAATATTATACCTTTGCTTAATCTTTAGTGATAATAACAAACATATACAATTATAATTTAAATAAAAGGTAATATAAAAACAGGCCGTGCGAAGCACAGGATGCTACCTAGTTATGTAACTAATACTGAGTAGGGAAACCCTACCTGAAATGCAAACTCCACATACGGTCTAAGCAGCTAATTCAGAATTCCTCCTCAACGAATTCTCCTCCCTCAACACAAGGATCACAACGGCATAAAGAACAAGATGATCCGACTCTCCTAGCCTTGAGGATTTGCTAATGATGCGATGAATCAACTTATGTAACTTCCTTCTCTCAGTTTAGGTTTTTAGAATGATGAAAAGCAGGGGCGGCCCATAGGTGGGTCAATTCAGTTCTCAGCACCGGGGCCCCACAAGAAGAAGGCCCCCAAAATTGAGTCCAGCCGTGAGCATCTCAAAAGAAAACAGCCTTATAACAGTTCAATTTATCATTATTAAGGCCCAAAACAGCATAATAACGGCCCAAAATAGCATATTGATAATCCAAGTCCAATTCTACACTAAAGATGCTGTCGTTTTCGCTTCTTATTTCTTTTAGTTTATCCCTATAACAATTCATTGTCCACTTGTTCCAATTTTGTTGAAGTCCCCACCTCATTTATATAAAAGTTCATTCACATATTCTCATTGTGAAGGTTAATATCGATCACAAACTTGTAACAGATCCGATAAAACTCACATATGTAGATAAAGACAAGTTATTTGTGTGTTTTTAGGCATTTTTATTTCTGTCCTGTCTACCCATGTGTGTGATGTTTGACCCGTCACAAGCTTGTGACGGATAGGGAGAGTTACTAATATAAGTTATATAATATTTATTTACTAAAAATATTTAAATAAGACGGTTTTATACAAATTCATTTTAAAATGAGTTCTTTTAATAACCAATTTTACTTCATAATAGGATTGTGTTTGCATCGATTTTACATTTATATTAATGTAAAACTGCCTTACACAAAACTTACTGGTTTTCATTAACAAATTTCTTCAGGTGAAATGACTAGGTTTTTGTTTATCACTATCAAATTTAATTGCATTTTAATTCATGCAAATGGTGGAATGACAATTTATACGTGTGGGGTGACTCGGATTTAGTAGTTGTAATGTAGGGCCTCCACAAAATAATTTGAACAGGGCCTCTTGAACTCATTGGCCGCCCCTGATGAAAAGATTTAAGAAAAGTGACGGACGTCTTTATATACCAATATCGCATCATTAACAAAACCCGTCAAAACTCAGCCCGTAAACTCACTTACTCGATCGAGTACCTTACAGGCAGACTACTGTTTTGCGTAAAAAGCTACTTACTCGACAGAGTAAGCCCCACTCGATAGAGTACCCAAAGACTCATAAAACCGTAGTATTACAATAACGTTCCGACTCAACCTAAATGAAATAAAAACAGTATGAAAACACAGATATGGATGCATATCACCTCCCCAGACCAAACCGTACAATGCCCTCATTGTACCCAAAAATAGAGAAAGGAAATTCAAACTAAAAAGAAGAATGTAACCTCCGAAAACTTATAAGATAATCGTGAAGTAGTGACCTCCCCAAACCAGCCAGCAATATGGGAGGTCGCAATTAGCCCCCTAACATCGCAGCATGTAATTCAAAGCAAAAGGACTCGATCGAAGAAACAAAGTGCTCGATCGAGAAAAATGGGGCGTCAGAAGTACTCGACCGAGAGCAGCATGTACTCGATCGCAGAGTCATCAAATCCGGGTGCTCGATTGAGAGGTGAAGGTCTCGATCGAGTGAGGATAGTACTCGATCGAGTGGAAAGAGTCCTCAATCGAGCTCTTTAGGCCTGATCTCCTTGGCGTCCATTGAAGGATCTGCAAAAACGCAACAAAGGAGCCATAGAACTAACAAAATCAATGTAAATGTTCAGTTTATCCTCTGTAAAAGTAGCAACTAAGGCACACGAAACTAACTAAAAGTTCTTAAGCAAAGTACAACAAATTACAAGCCGGATTGCTTCCCGGATAGCGCAGGTTTAAGAGGTCCCGCACGACCTTTTGGCCTTAGTCTTCTTGCTCGTCAAGATGGTCGAAGTAGAACACTTCGACGTTGCCAACATAATCATCTGCTCCATAGTAATGCTTCACATGATGACCATTCACTTTAAATCTCCTGCCATTGGGATGCTCTAACTCAACGGAGCCAAACTTGGTGACAGCTGTCACTGTGTAGGGGCCACTCCACCTGAATTTCAGCTTACCAGGAAACAAGCGCAGCCGGGCATTAAACAGCAGCACTTTCTGCCCGACTTGAAAATCTCGCGGCATAATTCTTTTGTCGTGTCACCTCTTTGTTTTCTCCTTGTAGATACGCGCACTGTCGTAGGCGTTTAGCCTAAACTCTTCTAGTTTATCTAGCTGCAACAAATGGTTCTTACCACACAATTTAGAATCATAATTCAATTCACGAATAGCCCACCAAGCTTTGCACTCTAGTTCAACAGGTAAATGACAAGACTTCCTATCAACCAACCGATATGGTGATGCACCAATCGGTGTTTTAAAGGCAGTTCGATATGCCCATAATGTGTCATCCAATTTTAGACTCCAATCCTTCCATGATTTAGAAACAACCTTAGCCAAAATCTCTTTTAGTTCCCTATTAGAGACCTCAACCTGGCCACTAGTTTTGGGGATGGTACCCCAAACCTCTACGATGTTGGACACCGACTTTAGACAGTATAGTTGTAAGTTTCTTTTCTTTAAAATGCATTCCCCCATCACTAATGACGACCCTTGGGACACCAAATCGGGGAAAAATAATCTTTCTAAAAAAATTAATTACGGTCTTGGCATCACAATTAGGTGAAGCAATAGTTTCAATCCATTTAGACACATAGTCTACAGCTACTAGGATATACCTTTTACCTTTACTAGATGGAAAGGGTAATTGGAAATCAATGCCCCAGACATCGAAAACCTCAACCTCTAGAATGCCATTTTGAGGCATCTCCTATCTCTTAGAGATATTTCCCAAGCACTGGCAAGCATCACAAGCTGAAACAAACACTTTAGCATCTGCAAATAAAGTAGGCCAGAAGAAATCAGACTGAAGTACCTTAGCCACGGTTCGCGACGGACCGTTGTGACCGCCATAAGAGGAAGAATGACATCCCTCTAGGATTGATTTAGTCTCCCACTGCAGAATACACCGTCTATAAAGACCATCAGCACACTCCTTAAATAAATAAGGATCATCCCAGAAATAGCGCTTCACATCATGAAAAAATCGCTTCTTCTACTGATAGGACAGGTCAGGTGGAAGCGTACCACCTACAATGTAGTTAGCATAATCTGCATACCACGGATCAACACCTGTGTTAGTATAACCTGCAAATAAAGAATCATCAGGAAAAGAATCGTCAATAGGTAAAAAATCCTTTCGCTCCTACTGTGGTAGCCGCGACAGGTGATCAACTACTACATTCTCTGCGCCCGTCTTGTCTTTGATTTGCAGATCATATTCCTGGAGGAGGAGTATCCACCTCACCAATTGTGGCTTAGCTTCCTTCTTAGCAAGAAGGTGTCTCAGCGTTGCGTGGTCCGTAAAAACAGTAACTTCCGACCCTATGAAATAAGAGCGAAACTTCTCCAGCGCATAAACAACAACTGATAACTCCTTCTCACTAGTAGTGTACTTCCCTTTAGCCTCATCCAGAGTTCGACTCTCATAGTAGATCGCGCTCAAAGCTTTGTCTTTCCACTGACCTAACACTGCTCCTAGTGCATAATCACTAGCGTCCTATGTGGCAGCTCCCAGTCTGAAGGCTGGATAATCGGTGCTGAAATCAAGGCCTGTTTCAACCTGTTGAAAGCAGAAAGACACTCATCAGTAAAAACAAAGAGGGGCATCCTTAAGTAACAAATGTGTAAGTGGTTTAGCAATTTTAGAAAAGTCCTTGATGAACCGGCGATAAAAGCCAGCATGTCCAAGGAAACTCCTCACTCCTTTATCATTGACAGGAGGAGGTAATTGCTTAATCACTTGCACTTTTTCTTTATCCACCTCGATGCCCCTATCAGAAACTAAATGCCCTAAGACAACTCCCTCATTGGCCATAAAGTGGCACTTTTCCCAGTTAAGCACAAGGTTAACCTTAATGCAATACTGCAACACTTTATCAAGGTTAGACAAATAGTTATCAAAATCACTCCCATAGACACTGAAATCGTCCATAAAGACCTCCATAATAGACTCTATATACTCCGAAAATATCCCCATCATGCACCTTTGAAAGGTGGTAGGGGCATTACACAATCCAAAAGGCATTCTACTGTTGGAGTAAGTGTCCTCGACAATAATGCGATCACATGTTTAAATCTCATAATAAGAATGCATGAGGGAAAGTAATATTTTATTGTCAACTGATCCACATTAATCGGTAATGATTGGCTGGCTAGAGTTTTAAATTACTATCGTATGACGGTGGTGATCAGTTGATTCCTAAGGTCATACATCTAGGGTAACACTCTTAATTGATTAATCAATTAATTGTATGTTGATACAAGTTAATTAATCCCTTAAAATTGAACGAATGATTTTGTGAGTGAGAATTCGTATCTTATTGTAATTTGATTAAATAAGATTCGTTCTAAGTAATTTAAAACTGTTTTATTACTTAGGTTTTATTATTGTTTATGAAACAATCAAAATAAGAATGAATGATTTATTATAATACAAGTTGTTGTGATTTATAATTCTATGACCCATTTTAAGTACTTGTAATTATGAATTACTAGTTAATTTTTGTATGTGATTTATTTTGTTTATATAATGATTTTTAATAAGTTAAAAATGCATTATTAAGAAACATGTCTAGTAATATGTCCAATATGTCACACTATACAAATTACTATTTGACAAACTTAAAATGGACCATTTTAAGTCCATTTGTGCCGAGTAAATGGAGGGAGTTGGGTAGGTTTAGGACTTAATTGTTGTTCTAGTTGAGAATTAAGCACAATGATTATGTCTCTAAAAGACCTAAATCTAGTCCTAAACTCTACATCTTGAGAAGAACAATCTTGAGCATTGATAGGGCATCCTTCCCTAAGCCACCCGGCCACCCATGTGAATAAGAAGAGTTTTCTCTTCTTATTCCCTTAATTTATTCTTACAAAATATACATATTGATAATTTTGAATATTCTCTCTAATATTATTTAGAACATATAAGAAAGAAAACTCACAAAATCTCTAATGTTAACAATACATTACTAGTAGTAGTAAGTAATAATATTAGTAGTTATTTTAAGATACATATACTAATTTCTAGTATTCAAATAAGTATTTGTTTAAGAGGGTTATTTTGGTACAAATCCTTGAGAAGTAGATTCTAATATTGGATCTAAGTTCAACTTTGGAGCACTAGGATTTTCTTAAGAAGGCTAATTTGGAAGGTGTCCAATTAGTATAACCATTTGGTCCTCTTTGTAAGTAGATCGATTTCTTATTACTTTATTTTATATTGTTATGCATGCATAAGATCTTGTTAGTTTATGACTAAACTAAATTTATGTAGTTATTAAAAATGTCTAATAAGAGGTTAATGAATCTTTCAATTGGTATCAAAGCAATGGTTGTTGCATGAATAATCGATTTATAGTTTTTTCGAGTTATTTGTAACTTAAATAAAACTAATATTTTGTGATTTATGAAGATAAAGGCCACGAAATTTTTGCATGGTTAACATTCTTGTCCTAAATTGATTTTAGGTCATTTTGATGATTTGTGGTATTTTATTGCTCATTAATTTAATTTTTAGTATTTTTATTACATTTTATTTAGTAAAATAACTTTTAAAATACTAAAATTAGTTAGACTATGACTCTGAACTTGAAATTTTTACACGACCTCACATGCATATTTTACTTATTTTATGTAAAATTTTGTATAAAAGTGTTTTATATTGCATGATTTATGATTTTTACATGATAAAAATGGATTAAATGGAGGTATTTTGGTTCAAATTAGTTAGACTTCGTTTCTGCCCATGAAATTTTTGTCACATATAATATTTACACACTGTATGTAAATTTTGAGGTAAAATGGTTTTATTTTGCATGATTTATGATTTTTAGATGTAAAAATGACATAAATAGTGACTATTTTAGCAAAAATAGCTATAACGAATTTTATGGCATGAAAATTTTTCCCAATGTTGTATATATGATATGAACATCAGATCTAAAGTTTCTTGTCAAATTTCGTTTGATTTGGGTGATTATTGATTTTTATATACTAAAATTGATAAATAGCAACTTTAAATGGTCATAATTGGCAGTGGGATGAGAGAAGGTAGAGAGAGAAAGTTAAGCCTCTGATTTCTCGTGTTCTAGGGTTTATTGACGCAATGGCTCGGCCTAAAAAACACAATAATAATCCCAAAAAATCACAAAAACACAAAAAAAAACGGTGATTGATACTGCTTTAGATGATCAGATTACCTAGGATTTAATTGAAGAGCAACAAGCTGTAGATGCTGAACAATTGAATGAAGATGGTGCCTGGAATAAGGTGCATCGTAAATGGAGTCGTAGTCAGAAAGGGAAACAACTCCAAGAAACCTCAAATTTGGATTGAAGATGTTTCAGGTGAGATGAATTTTTGGTCTACGGCTGTTTATGGTTACATTTTGGGAGCGAGGCCTCCTTGGACTGTTGTAAATGGGTTTCTTAAGAGGGTTTGGTCTAGATTTGATATTGATAAGATATCATTCATGACGAATGGTATTTTTCTGGTTCGCTTTAAGACGAAGGAACACCAAAAAAAGGCTTTGGATTATGGACCCTTAATGTTTGACAGTAAACCAGTAATAATCAAGGAGTGGCTTCCTGATTATTGTCTGGTTAAACATGATGTTAAGCAAATCCCAATTTGGGTTAAGATACATGATCTGGACATTAAGTTTTGGGGTGCACGGTGTCTTAGGAAGATAATTGCTCCGCTTGGTAAGTTTCTTAAATGTGATGCTAACACATCCAATAGGAATTTCCCGAGTTTTCCTCGGCTTTTTATGGAGGTGGAACTGAACCAGGAATTCCCAAAGGTGATTGAGTTTTTGGATGAATCTGCTAAGGAACAGACTGTGAGATTAGATTATGAATGGCTTCCCATTACCTGTGGTAAGTGCAATGGTATTGGCCATTCTTTGGAACAATGTAGGGAGTGTTGGGGCTGGTGTCCTTTACAGTTAGTGCAAGGACTTATAAATCTCTAAAAGGATCAAAGGGTATACTTTTGTATTATAATTAGTTGGTCCACGTTTATCAATAACGGTTGGCTTGCTAGATAAGTTTGACGTTATTGTCATACAGATGGCGGTGATCAACTGGTCCCTAAAAGTCACACCTATAGGATACGTTTGAGAGATGTGAAGGTATGAAAATACATCATGTTGATGCTTAAAATTGACTAAGCGATTAGTCCGAGTTATTTGACTAGTAATTAGTCAAAATGCGATGTTGAGATATTTTATTTAATACGGATTAAATAAAATGGGCTAAGGCGAATTAAACAGTTAATTCGTAAATTAAATATAAACGATTATATTTAATTAATGTATATTGAATTAATTATACAATATTGTCTTTGTCGGACATGTATTAATATTTCAACTAATCCGAGTTATTAGTTGATGTTTTAATAACCGATAACCGATGACGATTTATAATAAAACCGCGTCATATACATTTAGCATTTTTCGAGCTGGACCACGAGTTAAAATTAAGAGGAAGTGGAAGCCCACTTCCCCATGATAGCACACGGTTGGCCGAGCAACAAAAGGAGAGCCTTCTCTCCTTTTGTAACCTAATTCATTTTGAAAACAAAATTAGGGTTTTGGAAGGGCATTTTTCTCTCTCAAAACCTAGATCTCACATCTAAGAAAAGCTCACACAACTATTCTCTCAATATTGCAAGGCAATTAGAGAATACGTTTCTAGCACAAGGGCATAGTCTCAGACGGTCTTGGGTGTATCGATTAGGAGGAAATCTACTTTGATTTCTGTTCTTAGGCCGCATCTCAAAGGACCCGAGGTTATTTTTAATGCTTTATCGTTTTTCTCATGTTTTTCGTTTTCTGACAATAATCGCATATTAAATTTACGTTATAGTCCTATAATCTAAGGGTTTTATACGGATATTACCCCACAGGGGGCAGCAGCAGAAACGTCCTAAGTAGGTTTGGAAACCTATGGTAACCAGACCGGTTGCCAGGAAACCTGCTGCTAAGGTAACTGTTCAGGCTGTCTCTCCTAAACCTTCTACCCCAGTGGTTGTGCAGTTGAGCCCATCTGTGGTTACTCCTATCCCCCCCAGCCCCCCACCTGGTAGGTTAAAATCCACCATGCCTACACCTGCTAGAGTTTTTGCCTGGGCTGACATTTATGGATTCCCTGAATGCTGCTTTACAGAGGTCCATAAGGAAGTTGGATGGTAGGGGGTCTGTGACACCAACCCTTGACCATGGTTAACCTCGGATTTTGGAATGTTAAAGGGCTAAATAGTCTAACAAAACATAAGGACATTAAATGATTTCTTCACCAGAATAATGTTGGATTATTTAGTCTTCTAGAGACTAGGGTAAGCTGTAGTAGATGGAATAAAGTGCATAATAATATTTGTAGTGACTGGTCTATTTGCACCAATAATTCTAGTCATAAAGGTGGGAAGATTTGGATGATGTGGAATCCCAGTCTGTTTACTATCAATGTTTTTGATATTACTTCTCAAACTAATTTCTCTGAGGTGACTGATAATGTGAGGGGGTTTAAGTTTAAATTGACTGTGGTGTATGGTTTTAATAAGTTGGCTGATAGGAAGGATATGTGGAATTCTATTATTAAGTATGCTCATTGGGGAACTGGTCGTTGGATGGTTCATGAGGATTTTAATAATGTTATGTACCCTGATGAGAGGATTGGTACTGACATTAGTTGGGCTGAGATTAGGCAATTCCATGACACTTGTAACAACAGTAATCTGCATACTATGAAAACTGTGGGGGCTTTTTTTTTACTTGGAACAATAAGCATGAAGTTGGGACAAGAGTGTTCAGTAGGATTGACAGACTGTTGCACAATGATGATTCATTGATTGAGTATCCTGATAGTGTGGCCAATTTTTTGCCTGAGGGGTTGTATGATCACTCTCCTTGCATAATCAGCATGAGGGAACAACATGTAAGAAGACCAAAGGCTTTTAGATATATTAATATATGGTCTCTGGATGGTGATTTTTAGAATTTAGTCCAGAATGTGTGGCATCAAAAGATGCCAGGCACCTTAATGTACCAAATGGTGATGAAGTTAAAAAATTTGAAGAGGCCTTTGAAAAGGCTTAATACGGAGGGATTCCAGAATATTGAACATACTTTCAAAGTAGCTGAGAAAGCCCTCTTTTGTATCCAAGAGGAGCTCAACAGGAACCCAACTGATGTTACTTTGAATGAAAATGAAAAGGTGGCTAGTCAGGAGGTTCAAAATTTGTTAAAAGCAAAACAAATGTTTTTAAGTAAAAAAGCAAACCTTCAGTGGGTGTTGGAAGGGGAAGATAATTCTGCTTACTTTCACTCTGTGATTAAAAAGAGAAGGTCCACTAGTAAAGTTTTTCAGATAAAGGATATGAAGGGTGTGTTACATTCTGATCCAGCAGGGGTGGCCAAGGCTTTTGAATTGTATTACATTGATTTGCTTGGGACTGCTCAGGTGGTTGAGAAGGTCCAGGATTCTCTGGTGTCTGTTGGTAATGTGATTCAGGGTGCTCACATTCCCCTGCTTTTGAAACCTATTACAGGTAAAGAAATTAAAGATGTTATGTTCTATATTCTTGGGGGAAAAGCTGCTGGTCCTGATGGCTTCTCAAGCCAGGTTTTCAAGGATGCCTAGGGAACTGTTGGAGATTCAGTTATTGCAGTAGTGAAAGATTTTTTTGAATCTGGAAAGCTTTTAAAGCAGGCGAACAATACCATTCTGACTTTGATTCCTAAAGTTGAATTGTCATCTCATGTATCTCAATTTAGACCTATTGCGTGCTGCAATATGGTTTACAAGTGTATCACAAATGTGTTGAGTAGTAGGTTAAGTCTGGTTTTACCTGATTTGGTGAGTGAAAATCAAAGTGTTTTTGTGAAGAATAGGGATAGGAGAATATCCTTGTGTGTTAGGATCTAGTTAAGCTGTATAAAAGAAAGAGATGCTCTCCAAGAATTTTGATGAAGATTAATTTGCAAAAGGCCTATGATTCTATTGAATGGTCTTTTGTTAGGGGCATGATGGGGGCTATGGGTTTCCCTGAGATGTTTACCAGCAGAGTGATGGAATGTGTGTGTACCCCCACTTTCTCTATTTCTCTTAATGGGGGGGACTTTTGGCTTTTTTAAGGGTAGGAGAGGTTTGAGGCAAGGGGACCCCATGTCCCCTCTCCTCTTCACTTTATGCATGGAGTATCTTAGTAGAATTATTTGTGTGGCTCAGAAGATTCAGGGTTACAAGTATCATTCCTTATGTAAGAAATCCAAGTTCTCACACATGTGCTTTGCAGATGACCTTTTGTTGTTCTGTCATGGCAATTTAACCTCTGTGGATATTTTACTCAATAGCTTTGAAGTGTTTTCTAAAGCTTCTGGGCTAAAAATGAATGTTGGGAAATCAAATGTCTATATGAATGGAGTTGACTCTACTTTACAGGCTGAGCTCATTGCAAGGACTGGTATGCAGTTGGCTAAGTTACCCTTCAGGTATCTTGGTGTCCCAATTGCGATAAAAAAAACTTAGTGTGCTTGACTGTGGAGTATTGGTGGAGAGAGTGGTGAGCAGAATAAAGGCTCTGGGTGCAAGGAAATTATCATATGGTGGGAGATTGACTTTGGTACAGGCTGTTCTTACTCAACTACACAATTATTGGGCTAGGATTTTTCTTTTGCCTAAAAGGGTTCTCAAGCAAATTAATGATATTTGTAGAAATTTTCTGTGGCAGGGGCATGGCACTTATGAAAAATCACCCCCTGTGGCTTGGTCCAAGGTGTGCAAAGCCAAGGAGTTTGGAGGATTGGGTATTCTTAACTCTGAATTATGGAACATTGCTGCTATTTGCAAATATGTTTGGTGGATAGCTAATAAGAAGGATCACATGTGGGTGAAGTGGGTGCATAATGTTTATATAAAGCAAACTGATTGGTGGAGTTATCAACCTTCTGCTAATGCGAGTTGGGCTTGGAATAAAATTTGTTGGGTGAAGGATAGGATGTAACCGGGGTTCTATCATAATGGTTGGAGAACTGGTACTGCTTATTCTATACAGGATGGGTACTCATGGCTGCAGAATGACCAAGCTAAGGTACAATGGCAAGCTCTGGTTTGGACTAGGTATGGTATGAGCAAAAACAATGTTAGTGCTTGGTTAGCTGCTCAAGACAGGCTTCTAACCAGGGATAGATTGTGCAGAAGAGGAGTATGCCTAAAGCCTAGTTGTCTGTTGTGTGAGAATGCAAATGAATCTCATTCTCATCTGTTCTTTGAGTGCTGGTATAGCAGGTGCTGTTTACAGCTGGTTTCAAATTGGTTGGGGATCCATATTCCTTGGCAATTAACGATACAGTGGTGGACTAAGTGCAAATTCTGCCCCCTCCTGAAGAAACACATTGTAGGAGCTGCCATTTGTGTACTCATTTACCAGATTTGGCAGGCTCGAAATGTCAGCCTACATGATCAGTATATGAAGAGACCGGGTGCTATTTTGCAGGCTGTTAAATATGTGGTTTGTAACAGAATCAATTGTATAGTCAGTTCAGAGGTGAAAGAGAAGCATTCTGCTCTTATTAGGGGTTTCATGTCCTAATAAAGTATGATTTGCGGATTATGATGTATTTGGTTGTTTGAGCTTATATATTACTTACCCTTTCACAAAAAAAATGGTCATAATTGTAAATTCGATTTTTAGGGGCTTAAAAATTGGTCATTTCCAGGTTCTGGAAATTTATATAGAATATTCAAAATTTTAATTTTGATTTTTCATAATTTTTATATTTAATTTGGAATTAAAAGGTTAAAGTTATGTATTATGCGATTTATTTGTGAAATAAATTAAAAATATTCTATGGGCAAATTTTATTAAAATTTTGGAATGTTGGGAATTTTCCAGAATATACAAAATTATGATTTTGAAATTTTCGAATTTTGTATGACTTATTGGGAATTATTTCTTTATTTTTATGATTAAAATATGTTTAATGAGCAATAATAGAATATCAAGTTGAATTATTGTCAAATATTTAGTGAAGACTAAATTTTTGAGTCCTAAAACAGTTTGGGTAATTAACTTGGACATAGATTTGATTTATGTAATATTGTGTGATTTTAATAAGTTAATAATCGCAACTATCCATAAAACCGAACCAAATATATATGATATTAGCTTTAATAGAGCGATTTGGCACATCACATGGCATGTTTCATACATATATTAATGCTGCATTTTTAGTATGAATGTCATGTTTTATTTTATGTAATTTTGAATTATGTAATTTGTACTTAGTATGACCTTAGTTTTTAATTGATATTTCCCGAAATGAATGGGGATATCGATTCGGTTGTAATTATTTGTGATCTCGTATCACTTTTATTTTATTTTTGTGTTTCTTTTTATAATGTATAAAGTAGAAAAGCTATGTAATTTATTTATCCTGGAGTTCCTTGAAGACGATGCCATTCGGGAAGGCGTTCCGACAAAGACGGTGTTGCCTTGAAGTGCGTGCCAAATGAAGTTCAAGGGACCAAGGAGTTGGTTTCCGAGTTTGTAAATAGTTTATTAAATTTATTATTTTAGGAAGGCCGTACTAGGATTTTATTGTTTTGCTTTGCATTTATTTTATATGTTTGCATGCATAGCCAAATTGCCATAACTACACATGCATATCATATTTTATCGAGTCATCGACCGTGTCAATTATAATTATCATAGTTTACCGCTTTAGTTCACTTAAAACGAGATAGATAATAAATTGACAAGACCTCTCACTAAATAATAATTGAGAATTAGCCTTACCAAATAGTAGAACCATGAGTCCCAATTTCATAAGGAAGTAGGCTCGGCTCACCGGGGTGCTAAACTTGTTACGTTGGGTAAGTGGGTAGTAAATTGTTATTACATCGAAATTTGGATTGAGCTCAACGGAAGTATTCGCGACCGTAGCCACATGTGTTCCGGGCTTAAGATAAATATTAAAGTAATTTTATCGAGCGAGAGTTCTAGAAGTAGAATCGATTAAAGAGTTAATCCACCGAATTATATTGATTAGGGATGAATCGGCTCACCGTGCCCGAGTTAATATGAATTTGGATCTCGGGATCATTTATAATAGTTGGGTAGAGGTCACTATATAAATGCTTAAAACTTGTTTAAAATGTTTACAAGTATTATTAAAACGATAAATGTTTATTAATTCCTTCACTTTCTATTTTGTAGTCAAAATTGTTTTCTCAACTGCAATGACAACTCCAAATTCATCCGCAAACATTAGCTCGACCACTCTCACCAATGTTTCTTGGCTTCGATCCTTCATGGATCGATGTAAATTAGAAAATAATGGGTCCAACTTTGCCGATTGGAACGCTCAACTCCGTTTGGCCGCGGAGGGTGACGACAAGCTTCGTTACCTCACCGAGGCCTCTCCCGCCATACCTACCGCAAGGTCTACCCCCGCCGCTAGGCAAGCCTATAACACTTACCAAAAGCAGCCCGCCGTGATCAAAAATGTGTTTATCTTCTCTATGGAGGCCGATCTCCAAAGGAGTGCTATATAGATTATGTTGGAATATGTGTCCTCCGACAATAATGCGATCACAACTGTTGATCATGATGATCACATGTTTAAGTCTCATTTTAAAGAATACAATTGGGAAGTAATATTTTACTGTCAACTGGTCCACACATATCGGTAATGATTGGCTGACTAGAGTTTGACATTACTGTCATGCGACGGTGGTGACCAGTTGATCCCCTTAGGTCATACCTAAAGGGTAACACTCTTAATTGATCATTTAATTGATCGTATGACGATACGGGTTAATTAAAGTACTTAAAATTGACGGACGATTTTGGAAGTAAAATTTACGTGTCTCATTGTAATTTGATTAAATTAGATACTATCTAAGTAATCGAATTGTTTTATTACTTAGATGAAATTATTGTTTAAGGAAACAATTGCATTTGAATGAATAAATTATTATAAATACAAGATGTTGTGATTTATAATTGGTAAAATATTTTGGTACAAGTAATTATGATTTACTAAGTCGATTTTTGTATATGACGTATTTTTATTAATGCGTTGATTTTTAATATGTTAAAAATACATAACAATTTTATGTGACATGTGACATGTGACATATGACAAATTGACAAATTGACAAAGATAAAATGGAGTCCATTTTATCTCTAATGACCAAAATTAAGGGGAGTATTAGGAATATATTGTGTTGATTATGTTAGTGGTAAACATAATCATTTCCTTCTAAACCTAGCCATGCAACCCTACTTGCTCTTGTGAAGACCACCTTGTACATGCATTGGTCCCTTTCCTTCCCCCTTACCCGATTTTTCAAAGAGCAAGGCCAAGGGTCTTTTGCTCTATAATTTATCTTATACACTACATCAAAACACTAGTGTATTATTATTCATTCAACATCTAAAAGATAAGGTTTTTAGGGAGATAAAAATCTTCCTTCTTCTCCCTTTCTCTCAACCGAAATTATTGAGAGAACAAAATAATTTTGGTCAATTTTATACTAAATTAATATTGTTCTAGTAATAATAATATTAATTTTATTAAATTGTTACTTTGGGTATAAATCCTTGGGAGGGATTCTCTACTTGAATCCTTGTTCATCCACTTAAGGAAGCTCAAGAACAAGTGAGTAGGTGTGGACAAGGCCCTCGGGAACTGCGTCCGCGGGATCCACACTAGGCATAATCGACTCGAGGTTCTTTCGAATCGAATTAAGACAAATTAGAGTCGCCACCAAGTTTTATGGGAACTTGGAACCGTTCAAGTCAACTTTACACCTTTCATCGAAAAGCATAAAGCCAATCGACTACGAGTGATTAAAGATAAAGACTTGTACCCTATATCACTCGATTTGAATGACTCTCGTAATCCAACGGTATTTAGACGGATCCACAAACCATAGATCTTGAGTAAGGGGTGAGGGTACGTGTTAGGAAGCCCATAAGGACACCTAACCCCGCCCGTCAATAACGGCCTCTACTAAGTCAAGTGTCGGATTTCAAACAAGGTCATAGCTACTACGATATATGATATGCAAACATCGTTTTAAAACCCTAACATGTGACAACAATTTCTATGTCGTTTAATGCATGAATACTAACTTTGTCAAAGTTGTTTTAGCATGTTGGTTGATTTGAAATAAAAGATGCGCAAACACGGCTTAGGAGGAATGGGGGAGCCATTGGGATCTATCCTATTACAACCCAGGCATTTCATGCCGACACAACGAGAAATAAATTACAACTCAATCTAATTACAACAACTATCGTAATTACTTTGACTCAGATTACAATACAAACTAACAAAATACAACTTAAACTATTAAGTCTTAATAAACGAAACAAATGTAAACAAAAAAGCTAAAGCTAAGTTAGACTAATTAAAGAGGTTAGCCGAATTATTAGTTAATAAACAAATTAGATTAGAATTAAACTAATTAAATTAAAATAAATAAGTACAAAGGCTTGAAATAAATTAGGTACAACTTATTAATTAAATTGAACCCAACTTATTAAAATTATTCACCAATCCATATTTATTAAAATAGGATTAGTAAACAATTAAAGAAACAAAAGAAGAAAAGAAACTAAAACTGGCAGACCGTGCGAGTGCACGGATCAGAAGTCAGACAGACCCGTGCAAGGCACAGTTTTTGTAGAAAAGCAAAGTTAATTATGTTTTAATTACGAAATCAGCAAAATAAATTACGAAAAAATTCATTAAATTAAATTTACATATTTTGAACCTTAAAAAATAATAAAAACAAAATTAGAAACAAGTAAAACAAATTAAAGGTTAATTAATTATAAATTAAATTAAATAATTACGAACTAGGTTAAAAACAGTTCTAATTTGTCAACGAGTGCAAATGGAAAGGTGTTAAGCACGCACTTCCATGCTAGCGAGAAAATTAGTGAATGGGAAGATGAATTCAATTAAGTTCTGAGAAATTGTTAATCGGTTTTTAAAGCTATGTCGATGTACCCTAATGTGTCTAATTAGGTTATCAAATCGATCTAATGTCATCTAAATGAGTTATATGTTAACAATCAGAGGTCATACTAACATGTAAATGGTCCAAGGGTAGGTCGAATCACACGAAATGTAAAGAGAGGTCAAAAGCGAAGAACGAAGTTAGAATTTGTTTTATTAATGCCCTACCTTGAACACGAGGATATGTAAATGAGACGGGGGTGTACGACCGACTGATGTAGCGGTTTCTTTCCCATCTCAAGTCAACGCGGGTGTTCATGGTGGTACTTTAACTCATACTCGGACTAAACTAGTTTCGTAGTTAATTTAAACGATAAACGAAATAAAACGAGACAATAAAAAACAAACATAAAACAAACGAAATAAAAGGGAAAAGAGGAGGATTTGATGCACCCTCAACCTACATGTATCGTTGACACCGTCTTGGGTCGTAATCGATGGTAGATTTTATCTCGAGAGGCCGTCGTCGACGAAGAAACAAAGCAAACACGCGTTTTTTATCGAATCTGGACAGCAACTTTCAAACAGCGATTTCTCCCTCGTTTCACGATGAAAATTCGATTTAAAAGATGTTTTGAAAACTAGAAAGAGAGGAGAACAGAGATCTTAAAGCAACCCCTGCTCGTTTTGAGTTATTGGGCACGAAAAACGAGCACAAACATAACTGGACAGACAGGAACAAACCGCGAAAACAGAGTGTATAACACTCTGTTTTTCGAGGGATTTCGTGTACTCTCAAGGGCAATTTGGCTCGTAAATCTTTGTCTAATGTGTAGATGGATGTTATATGGTTAATTAGGAACAAGAAACTCGAGTTTTGATGGAGTTTTGAAGGAGGAACGAATTGTTTTTCGAAGAGGACACACAAACAGTTTCAGTTTGTATGTCGGTTTTGTGGAGGGTTTTTGAGAGGCAATTAGGGTTTGTTTCTGAGGTTTAAAGCTTGTAAGTGATGGTAGGATGTGGGGAGAACTTAGAGGAATGAATGTATGGTGAAGGGGTGGTATTTATAAGGAGCTAAAGTAGGGTAAAAGAGAGGAGAGGCAGACGGGCTCGGCTGAGCATAGCTGCTGTCCAGCAGCTTTTGGGGGGTTTTCTAGGGTTCGTTTGGGGGGTTTTCTTGGTGATTAAGGTAAGGTAATATGGGTAGGATATTAGGGTATGGGTTAGGGTTAATGGGCACGGGTTTTGGTGGTATTTGGAGCGGGTTTTGGACTCGGGATTGAGCTGCAAAACAGGGGGGCTGTTTCGTGTTTTGCGGGCTGGTTGGGGGTGATTTGGGGCATGATTTGGGCCGTGGTTATGGGGTTCGAACTGGGGTTGGATGGGTAGTGGTCTAGGTTGGTTAGTGTACTCGAGATTCGTGCCAATTCGTAAAGAAAACGGGCTCAAAAACCGAGCTAAAATCGAGCTCAAAAACACATGTTCAAAACGAGTTCTTTTCGATTTTCAAATCGATTTTTCAAATCAATTAACACATTAAAATAAATGATTTTTCAAACCAAATATACTTATAAAAATTATTTTTCAAATCAAATATTTATTTTATTTTCAATAAAATAAACTTGGGAAAATAAATTCAAAATAAAATAAATTAAATTGAAATCACCTTAAAAAAGACTTTAATTTAAATATCATTTAAATTAATAAAATGAACTCACTTAAAAAAACATTAATTTAAATATCATTTAAATTAATAAAATACTTCATCGACGACGCCCATTCTACATCGTAAAATGAGCTCCAAATAATGACAATGACAACTAAAGAATACATGTGTCCTATCATCATCGGGTGTTTGTCGGGTTCTCTATAAATTCCAATATCGACGGATACGGGTATCTCTGAGCCCCACTTTGACTGAGGCTTGGACAAGGCGAAAGTCAAAGTATACCCCAGGTCCCTCTCGACCTGAGGATTCTTCGGGTCGTTTATAGTCCATTAGACTTGCGTATATAAGCTCGCCAGCCATAAGAAGAGATCATACCTGAAACTTCGCTGGGGACTGACTCCTGCTTCCGTTGCGCCGAATTATCATCGTTGGTCATCGACCCCTAAAATTGCATATATGGTGGATTGAGCCTTATCCTTAGGCGCCTACGTATCCGTTTCTGACGGAATCAAACCCGCGTCGTAGTTCGGCAACTGCTGACACATGCCCAAAGTTTATCATCTGCTGGCGTATGTCCAAAATTCATCATCTGCTGACATTTGCCCAAAATTTATCATCTGCTGGCGCTTGTCCGAATAGGACGGGACTTTCCAAGGAGGTTGCCGCCGCTTTCATCATTTGCTTTCAGCTACGGAATTCTTCCATTTCATACTCTTGTATTGAATTGAATTCTTGGTGGATGTCATCCTTTATATCTTGATAATGGTCTCTGAAGCCAACGGCTTCAGAGCCCCCAGTTTGCAATGGCTCTAAAGTCGAAGACTTTAGAGCCCCCAGTTGAAACATATCCTGCTATATTTGAAACACAAAAACGTCATCACATAAGCACGTTTGGATCATCGATCTTGAAATTGGATCATTTGAAAGATTGGGTCATCGACCCGAAAATTGGATTTGAAAATTTTGAATAATTGGGTCATCGACCCGAAGGTTAAATTTGACATCACTTGGTATGTTGGGCCATCGACCCTTCAAAAATTGAATTTGAAATTTTGAATGATTGGGCCATCGACCCGCAAAGATTCTACTACTTGGATCATCTATCCATGATTCGCAAAAAGTTTTTGAAATTTTGAAATTTTGAAATCGAACCTTGATGGGTGAGCATGAAACATGACACGGACACTCTGTATGACTTGCAAACAACGTGGGCGTAGCCCGCTACCGTAAAACAAAAAAGGAAAATAAAACCGTAAGTGTGCACGAGCTTTAATTCAATTATTGACTCGCTGGGGGTAGAAATGTAAATTGGCCATTCTGGGGCCAAAAGATGGCGAATGGGAACCACAAGGTCGTCGGACTTGGGACGGAGATATCGTATGGCATGGGCGTGCTCCCGAGGGCGCATGGGAATCACTTGGCATTGACAAGGGGGATTAAACTCACAGAGCAACAACGTTGGCTTCGCCCAGACACTAAACACGGACTGATTTTATGAGAACACTTAGACATCACACATCACTCTGGTTGGGACTATTCTGTTACTCTTCTCCTCGCCTCCTTTCTTTTCAGCGAGTTTTCATCATTTCTTGCCACCGCCTTCTTTCTTTTCAGCGGGCTTTTACTAATTTTTTCCACGCCTTCTTTCTTTTCAGCGGGTTTTTCATATTTTCTGTTCCCAACACAAACCCACATCTATCTGACTCAGCATCTTTGCCTAAACCGTTAGATAAAGCTCATTCTGAGACTTGGCATTACTCATCTGAACCTATATCCTTATCCTAGCCTACATCGAGTGCTAAGACCGACTCAAACAAAGGTGGCTTCATTTGGACTTGGTTAGGACCCGTAATAAACCGACAAGATTACAACCTGGATGATGGGTGGATTGAATCCCTTATTCTGAAGGACTGCCTACGTATTCGCGTGGAGCGAAATCAAATCCGACGTAGTTCGATCAAGGTGCATTAAATTGGCATTTTGATTGTGTGTACACACTCGAAGGTTTCACCTAAGGTATCATGTCGTATCCCATTCTAGCCTCTAAGGTACTGTTAAATCCCGTGTCTAGGGTTGGTACAAAAACGCTTGGATCTCTTGGGATGTGGAGCTTGGTAAAAATAGGTTTGAAAAGTAAACCATCATTCTGAAGGTTCGTTTTGTGGTGCTAAGGCCAATGGCTATGGCTTACATCGTGGTTGGAAAAGGTGTCTCGGTTTTAACGAAATCCGAGTGCAAATGGGTTGGAAAACAATGTGGGTTCAAATCTCCATATCTGGACCCTAAAGGTCAAAAAACAAAGACAAGCGGAATGATTCTCAAAATTCCCGACTATCCCCAGAATCGTCTCGGAAGGACTTAGAGGGTAAAGAGGTTACTACTTACGCTTTTGGGCTTCGCCCATTGAACCTCAACTATGGGTACTTGACTTGAATTTTGGCTTCCGTAACTTCGACATTCAACCAAAAAGCATTCCGCAATAACTTCAACATCTTTTTTCTTTTTTCTTTTTCTTTCATCTTTTTCCTATTTTTCTTTTTTTTTTTTTTTTTTTCATTTTTCCAATTTTTTTTTTCATCATTTTTTTTTCATTTTTCCAATTTTTCTCTTTTTCTCATTTTTAATTCTTTTTCATCTTTTTTCTCTCTTTGAAAATGATCTTCTATTCATTCTCTTAGTCATAAATGGATACCTCTTGAAAACTGGGCTTCGCCAACTAATTTGGGTAAGAACTAACAATTCCTTGTTAGAACGGGTTGATATCTTCTCTCTTCGAGATGGGATGATTTTGTTGGGGAAAAGGCTTGTCTTCCATCATTGATAGGGGAAACAAGGAGCTAGTCCGGGTTTGTCATAGAATCATCTAAAAGCTTGTCACAAACATTGGTTCAGATGGAGGTTTTCTACCACCAGACATGGAATAGGTAAAGGAAACCAACACGGGATCCTAGTGTACCTTACATTTTGAAACATGACATATTTCTACCCCAGGGATTCCTTTGAGTGTGTTGTGCGTTTTATCATGTTTCGGAATGATTGAGGATTGAAAACAAGACAAATTTGGAAACGAAACTGGAACTTTTTATTGGAAAGACAAATGCTTAACAGACTCGAAGGAACGATTCCTAGGACACACCCTAGGTCATCGCGGAACGAACGACTCAACTTCAGGAAAAGAAAGTCCTAGACTCGACTCGACTAAAATAAGAAAACAGATCCCGACTCATAATTTCAAATCTGGTCATGAGCTTTCTCTTGTTCAGTTGTCAACTTAGATGCTCGGCTCTTGTCCTTGATCCCTTTGATGGTCTGCCTCCATCCCAAGGTAGTCCTCTGAGGATCTACGCCAGTGATGAAGGTTGGTGAATCGAATTGTCTTTTATTAACTTCGTTAATGAGAGGAGAACATTCTAGAGCAAGACTCCCGACTTGAATTTCATTCTTCGAGTTTGGCAAGAATTCAAAGCAATCCACAAATATCTTCCCGATAAACACCCCTTTCAAGTGACATGGGCGGATAAGATGGGAATAATCGACATTGTCTTCGACAGAAACAAAGTTGGCGTGATCGCCAAATGGATTGGTGATGTTATTAGGTTTAACAGCTGGAATTGGGAGCGTTCCGTTCTCAATCATGTCTTGGATTTCGTGCTTTAGTCGATAGCACCTTTCGGTATCATGGCCTTTCCCTTGATGAAAGGCACAGTAGGCATTTGGTTTATACCATTTACCTTGTTGATCAGCGGGAGGGTCCGGAGTTGGACCAATAGGCTTCAGCTTTCCTTGGGCTATGAGCCTTTGGAGAGCATATGTATAAGTGCATCCGATATCGGTGAATGCCCTAGGTGTTTGGCGCTGCGGCTTCTTCGATTGCCCTTCTAAGAGATTGATGCCTTCATTTAAATGGGTCGTTGTTGGGGCTTTGCCCTTAGACGATGAGGCCCCTTGGTACCCTTTCGGCTTTTCAGCCTCTGCCCTTATGACATCATCTTCTACCTTTATCCCGGTTCTTATCAATTCTTTGAAAGAGCCAAAATTCTGGTATTTCAGAGCATTGCGGTAAATAGGTCGTAGATTCTTTACGAACTTATCTACCATTTCAACTTCAAAGGGCTTCTTGGCTAATTTCACGCTTTCACGCCGCGCCATCTTGCAAGGAATTCAAGAAAGCCCTCTTTTTCCTTTTGTGTCATAACCTCCAAAGTTCTTATGTTGGTTTGAATCTCGACGTTGTCAGCATAGTGCTTACAGAACTCCACCGTAATATCTTCGAAAGTGGGGAAGTTCTTAAGGTCCAGATTATAGAACCACGCCTTCGGGTGTTCATCCAGAGATTGAGCGAAAATTTCGAGAGAGCATGTCAAGTACTCCCTTCATGCTAAGTACCCCTTATAGGCCTTAACATGGTGGACTGGTTCTTCTGTGCCCTTAAACTTTGGGATGTCAGTGAGTACCATGTTCGTGGGCAACTTATCCTGCACCGGGGCATAGGCCCTAGCATTCTCATAGTGAATGTTCTTCCCCTGGGAGAGTTTCAAACGGTCTTCGATGAACTTGAACCGTTTCTCCAGATCAGTCAGAGGTGGGGTAGATGGAGGGGAATCTTCACCTAGCTTAGATTCGATTGCCTCCATGCGGGTCATCATGAGGTTCACGGCCTCAGTGAGCTTGTTAACAGCATCTTCCATTGCTTGACGTCGGGTTTTTGGCGGCCTTTCTACAAGAAACCCCGTCATCGAGTCAATATTTAAAGTAAGAGCCCCTGCACACTTAAGGACACGACCCCTACTTGACTCAAACAAAGACTCGACTTGAGATTGACTAAACAAAGGTTCGACTCACGGTTGGATCTAGACCTTGGTTCATTTTAGACTCGACAAAACGACATGACTCAAACTGTCATGAATCGGTTATAAACCGGACTCGGTGTGGCCAAACCCGTGATTGGACTAACATAGCCCTTAGGTTCGAGTGAAACGTCCTAAAGGGCCTAGCTTGGACGTTTTTTGTGGACTATCCTAGACCAAAAGGTCGACCAACATGACTCAAAGCCCAAGAGGTGAGCTTGGGTGACCCGACAAGGTCGTGTTCTAAACTCTTAGAACGAAACACACCCGGCCTAACACGGCCAAGACCCGGACACGACTTGACGCATTTCATGCTTGGTTGAGGTTCGAGAGGCATTTTGGATTGATTTTGAAAAACGAATGATCGATTTGAAAAAAGAGATTTGAAATGGGCAGCATGCCGGCTATAAAAGCTTGTTTTGGCCGAAATTTCTAGTCCTATTTGGGCAGCATGCCGCGTTTTTAAAACCATGCTATTTTGAAAGTAAGTTGTTCAAAAGTTCGGTTTTGAAAAGGACATGGGAAATTTCGAAAAAAACTCGGGAAAACAAATCGCACATTGTCATTCTCATGTTATAAGGATGTATGCTCCTAGACATCTCTAAGTCTCGGCAAGTCTTCTACAAGAAGGTCTATGCCCTCCATCCTTTTGCGGTCTTATAGAGCAAGGTGTCTTAAGGTAGAGTACCTAGAAGATCGTCCCCACATCAAGAACCACGCGAGGTGAAGTGGAAGCGAGCAATGTGCAGCTTCCTAGCATAGTGGGACGTCGCCCCCCACGCATCACGAAGAAACGCTGGGACGGCCCGGGCAAGTCCTTAAGGGTTTATGCATGAATCGTAGCACTATGAGTAATGTTTTACTTTCCGACACTTTCTTTTCAAGTTTCACCTCGGAGGAAAAGACCCTAGAAACAAAGTGTAACTAGTCCTCTTTTCCCCAGTGGAGTCGCCAAACTGTGGACAAGGCCCTCGGGAACTGCGTCCGCGGGATCCACACTAGGCATAATCGACTCGAGGTTCTTTCGAATCGAATTAAGACAAATTAGAGTCGCCACCAAGTTTTATGGGAACTTGGAACCGTTCAAGTCAACTTTACACCTTTCATCGAAAAGCATAAAGCCAATCGACTACGAGTGATTAAAGATAAAGACTTGTACCCTATATCACTCGATTTGAATGACTCTCGTAATCCAATGGTATTTAGACGGATCCACAAACCATAGATCTTGAGTAAGGGGTGAGGGTACGTGTTAGGAAGCCCATAAGGACACCTAACCCCGCCCGTCAATAACGGCCTCTACTAAGTCAAGTGTCGGATTTCAAACAAGGTCATAGCTACTACGATATATGATATGCAAACATCGTTTTAAAACCCTAACATGTGACAACAATTTCTATGTCGTTTAATGCATGAATACTAACTTTGTCAAAGTTGTTTTAGCATGTTGGTTGATTTGAAATAAAAGATGCGCAAACACGGCTTAGGAGGAATGGGGGAGCCATTGGGATCTATCCTATTACAACCCAGGCATTTCATGCCGACACAACGAGAAATAAATTACAACTCAATCTAATTACAACAACTATCGTAATTACTTTGACTCAGATTACAATACAAACTAACAAAATACAACTTAAACTATTAAGTCTTAATAAACGAAACAAATGTAAACAAAAAAGCTAAAGCTAAGTTAGACTAATTAAAGAGGTTAGCCGAATTATTAGTTAATAAACAAATTAGATTAGAATTAAACTAATTAAATTAAAATAAATAAGTACAAAGGCTTGAAATAAATTAGGTACAACTTATTAATTAAATTGAACCCAACTTATTAAAATTATTCACCAATCCATATTTATTAAAATAGGATTAGTAAACAATTAAAGAAACAAAAGAAGAAAAGAAACTAAAACTGGCAGACCCGTGCAGTGCACGGATCAGAAGTCAGACAGACCCGTGCAAGGCACGGTTTTTGTAGAAAAGCAAAGTTAATTATGTTTTAATTACGAAATCAGCAAAATAAATTACGAAAAAATTCATTAAATTAAATTTACATATTTTGAACCTTAAAAAATAATAAAAACAAAATTAGAAACAAGTAAAACAAATTAAAGGTTAATTAATTATAAATTAAATTAAATAATTACGAACTAGGTTAAAAACAGTTCTAATTTGTCAACGAGTGCAAATGGAAAGGTGTTAAGCACGCACTTCCATGCTAGCGAGAAAATTAGTGAATGGGAAGATGAATTCAATTAAGTTACAGAATTGTTAATCGGTTTTTAAAGCTATATCGATGTACCCTAATGTGTCTAATTAGGTTATCAAATCGATCTAATGTCATCTAAATGAGTTATATGTTAACAATCAGAGGTCATACTAACATGTAAATGGTCCAAGGGTAGGTCGAATCACACGAAACAGAAGAGAGGTCAAAAGCGAAGAACGAAGTTAGAATTTGTTTTATTAATGCCCTACCTTGAACACGAGGATATGTAAATGAGACGGGGGTGTACGACCGACTGATGTAGCGGTTTCTTTCCCATCTCAAGTCAACGCGGGTGTTCATGGTGGTACTTTAACTCATACTCGGACTAAACTAGTTTCGTAGTTAATTTAAACGATAAACAAAACGATAAACGAAATAAAACGAGACAATAAAAAACAAACATAAAACAAACGAAATAAAAGGGAAAAGAGGAGGATTTGATGCACCCTCAACCTACATGTATCGTTGACACCGTCTTGGGTCATAATCGATGGTAGATTTTATCTCGAGAGGCCGTCGTCGACGAAGAAACAAAGCAAACACGCGTTTTTTATCGAATCTGGACAGCAACTTTCAAACAGCGATTTCTCCCTCGTTTCACGATGAAAATTCGATTTAAAAGATGTTTTGAAAACTAGAAAGAGAGGAGAACAGAGATATTAAAGCAACCCCTGCTCGTTTTGAGTTATTGGGCACGAAAAACGAGCACAAACAGAACTGGACAGACAGGAACAAACCGCGAAAACAGAGTGTATAACACTCTGTTTTTCGAGGGATTTCGTGTACTCTCAAGGGCAATTTGGCTCGTAAATCTTTGTCTAATGTGTAGATGGATGTTATATGGTTAATTAGGAACAAGAAACTCGAGTTTTGATGGAGTTTTGAAGGAGGAACGAATTGTTTTTCGAAGAGGACACACAAACAGTTTCAGTTTGTATGTCGGTTTTGTGGAGGGTTTTTGAGAGGCAATTAGGGTTTGTTTCTGAGGTTTAAAGCTTGTAAGTGATGGTAGGATGTGGGGAGAACTTAGAGGAATGAATGTATGGTGAAGGGGTGGTATTTATAAGGAGTTAAAGTAGGGTAAAAGAGAGGAGAGGCAGACGGGCTCGGCTGAGCATAGCTGCTGTCCAGCAGATTTTGGGGGGTTTTCTAGGGTTCGTTTGGGGGGTTTTCTTGGTGATTAAGGTAAGGTAATATGGGTAGGATATTAGGGTATGGGTTAGGGTTAATGGGCACGGGTTTTGGTGGTATTTGGAGCGGGTTTTGGACTCGGGATTGAGCTGCAAAACAGGGGGGTTGTTTCGTGTTTTGCGGGCTGGTTGGGGGTGATTTGGGGCATGATTTGGGCCGTGGTTATGGGGTTCGAACTGGGGTTGGATGGGTAGTGGTCTAGGTTGGTTAGTGTACTCGAGATTCGTGCCAATTCGTAAAGAAAACGGGCTCAAAAACCGAGCTAAAATCGAGCTCAAAAACACATGTTCAAAACGAGTTCTTTTCGATTTTCAAATCGATTTTTCAAATCAATTAACACATTAAAATAAATGATTTTTCAAACCAAATATACTTATAAAAATGATTTTTCAAATCAAATATTTATTTTATTTTCAATAAAATAAACTTGGGAAAATAAATTCAAAATAAATTAAATTAAATTGAAATCACCTTAAAAAAGACTTTAATTTAAATATCATTTAAATTAATAAAATGAACTCACTTAAAAAAACATTAATTTAAATATCATTTAAATTAATAAAATACTTCATCGACGACGCCCATTCTACATCGTAAAACGAGCTCCAAATAATGACAATGACAACTAAAGAATACATGTGTCCTATCATCATCGGGTGTTTGTCGGGTTCTCTATAAATTCCAATATCGACGGATACGGGTATCTACAGTAGGAGAACTCACTTGTGCCCATAAAATCCGAAATCCTCAATGTATGATGATGATTTCTTCTTTAAATTTTTTATTGTTTGCATTCATAAGATCATCTTTTAATTTTATGACTAAATTAAATCTTACATATATGAATATGTTAAGTAATGAGATATAGATTTCTAACAAGTGGTATCAGAGCCTTGGTTGTTTGCATGCAAATCGGTTATAGTTTTTCCGAGTTATACGATTAACATATAAAACTTGTAAATTTGTGTTATTATGATATATCACGAAAATAATTTATGCATGTTAAATTTTCTGATCCTAAAATGTATTTAGGATATTTTGGTTAATTTATGGATTTTTATTGTTCATCTTATATAATAATGGCATTAAAAATGTGATTTTATGATTAAAATGTCATTTTCGGACTAAAATTAACTAAACTTCGAATTTTCCAGTGATTTTTGGATATGTTATCACATGTTTTAGTTTTAGATGACCTGTAAAGTTTCAGAATTTTTGGAGTTTTTATGCTCAAAATATGGATTTTTCATGATAAAAATTGAAATTAATTGAAAAATAGGTTAATATGAGATAAATTTCGAATCTGATCATAGGAATTTAATATGTTGTCACATGCAATTTTACAAGATGTGTGTAAAATAATAGGCTATATTGAAGTCTTTATGCATGATTTATGAATTTTTGATGAAAAATAGCATAAATAGTGACTTAATTAGTGAATTATTGCTAAAACATACTCCATGACTAAGGAAAAATGTCACATGTTGCATTTTATTACCTATTTCAGATATAAAATTGAAAAGTTCATGAATATAATTTTTCTCATGTTTTTATGATTATAATTGATAAATCCGATAAACCGCAACATAGTTTTTCCCATAAATATTTCAAAATTTTAACCTAAGTTTTTGAACATTATGAGTGTTATAGTATTTTTCCAGAATGTTCATGAGTTTAAATTTCAAATTTTTAATTTATTTGAAATTTTTGTGATTTATTTGAAGTTTATAGCATTTTTATTGTAATTTTGGGTCCATTAATGAACAATTTTAAGAAATATGAGTTAATTATAGTCAATTAGTTAGTGGAGACTAATTGTGAGTCCTAAGAGGTTAGGGTAATTAACTTGTGCATAAATATGATTTTATGTAATTTATTGTGATTTTTAAAAGGTTGAATCACGCAAATCCGTAAAAACCGTTAAATATACGATATTGGCTCCTTAAAGGCGATTTAGCATAAAATTGGGCATGTTCATACATATTATAATGCTGCATTTTATTTATGATTGTCATAATTTTTTTTATGTAATTTTGAATTATGTAATTTTTACTTAGTATGGCCTTAGTTTTTAATTGGTATTACCCGAAATGTATGGGAATATCGATTCGGTTGTAATTTATTGTGATCTCGTATCACCGTTTTGTAATTTAATAGTTTTATTTTATTTTAATTACAAATGTATAATAGGAAATTATGTAATTTGTTATGTAATTTAATTATTCCGGAGTTCCTTGAAGACGGTGTCACACAAGAAGGCGATACATAAAGACGGTGTTACCTCGAGATGCGTGCCAAAACCGAAGTTCAAGGGACCAATGGAGTTGGTTTCCGAATATGTAATAGTTAATTAGATTTTCTATTTTAGGAAGGCCATACTAGGATTTAATTTATGCTTTGCTTTTTTATTTATATGTTGCATGCATCGCTAAATCGCCATAACTAAAACATGCATCATCTCTTAATCGAGTTTATCGACCGTGTCAATTAGAATTATCGTAGTTCACCGCTTTAGTTCACTTAAAACGTGATAGATAATAAATTGACATGACCTCTCGCTAAAATAATTAATTGAGGCATAGCCTTACCAAAAAGTAGAAACCATGAAAACCTATTTCACGAGGGAGTGCACTCGGCTCTACCGGGGTACAAACCTTGTTACGTAGGGGAAGTGAGTGATAAATGTCTATCCACTGAATTCATGTTGATAAGGGATGAATCGGCCCTACCGTGCCCAAGTTGATGTGGATTTGGATCACGGACACATTTATTCGAAATTTGGATTGAGCTCAACGGAAGTATTCGTGACCGTAGTCGCATGTGTTCCGGGCTAAAGATAAATGTTAATGTAATTTTATCGACCAAGAGTTCTAAAAGTAGAATTGATTAAAGTGTTAATCCACCGAGTTATATTGATAAGGGATGAATCGGCCCTAACGTGCCCAAGTTAATATGAATTTGGATCTTGGAATCATTTATCTAAGTTGGGTAGAGGTCACTAGATAAATGCAATAAAACTTGTTTAAATTAATTTTTACGAGTATTATTATTATTTTGAAAACGACATATGTTTTATTCCTTCTATTTTGTTTGTAGACCGCTTTTATTTCTCATTACAATGGCCAATCCAAACGCCAACGCCACGCCTCTCACTAATACTTCATGGCTCCGATCCTTCATGGATCGTTGTAAACTTGAAAAGAATGGGTCAAATTTCTCCGATTGGGATGCTCAACTCAAATTAGCCGCCCAAGGTGACGACAAGTTTCGTTACCTTACCGAGGCCTCTCCACCCGAACCTAACACTAAGTCGACCGCCGCCACTAGGGAAGCATATGAGGCTTACCATAAGGAGTCCGCCGCAATGAAAAATGTGTTGATCTTTGCGATGGAGGCGGATTTCCAAAGGAGAGCCTTTAAAATGGACACCGCTAATGAAATATATTCCAAGCTTGCGACAATGTTTTCACAAACTCCGCGGATCGTCCAATATGAGGCGGCCGCGGCATTCTTTGATCTCGACTTCAAAGAGGGCCAAAAGGTTAGCCCTCATGTGCTCAAATTAATGGAGCTAGTCGAGACTTTGAAGATTCAAAAAGTTGAAATCCCAAAAGAACTCATTGTAGATAGGATTCTACACTCCTTATCCAAAGTCAAGGCATATGTTCAATTCCGGGTGAATTTTAACATGCAAGACAAGGACGTGTCTCTTGAAGAGTTGCACAAGTTACTTGTGCAAGCCGAAAGAGACATGGGGTTAAATGTGACCCACCTAAGGATGTGCTTAACATTAGCACCAAAAGCAAGGGAAAGTTCAAGAAGAATGGGAAGAAAGGTAAGAAGCAAGCTCCCACTTTCACCAAAGCTAAGACTTATGAAGCTAGCACTTCCAAGATCAAGAAGGGTCCTCTTGATAAATGCCATTATTGTAATGGTGTTGGACATTGGAAAAGAAATTGTTCCAAATACCTTGGTGACATTAAGGCTGGAAAGATCACTTCAGTAGGTAAATGACTATCCTTTCTTTTATGTTTCTAATTCAACTATGGTATTGTGATACAAAGTTGTGATAATGTATCCCTTTTTATTGTAAATAGGGCCTCCACCAAGCAAGGACAAGGGAAAAGAAAAGCAAGCTTGAGAAACCATCGAGAAGCTAGGAGTAGCTTCCATGAAGCTTGTCTTTTTATTGTCTTATTTTAATTTATGTTTCGGATTTTAGAACCTTTTGATTTCCGTGTTTGACATGGAAATTTATTTTGGATATTGGTTGTATTTTGGATAATGGTGGCTTGGTTTGCAACCCAAGTCACCCGTTTTATCGTTTTTATCCTTGTTCTAAAATTCGTTTTTATCCGCTTGCTCATAGAAACATATGATCATTCACTTAAAAGTGATCTAATTGACAACTATAATGATGGGATTCATTATATGTCCACAAGCTTAAGGCTTGTATATGATCAATTATAAAGTCATATTGAGTTGATGAACTCTCTTTATGGAATGTCAATCACCAAGTACACTCATCAAATTTAAAACAATTAGTCAACCTATGAGATAGTCCTCCTTATATTTCAAAATCATTTTTTGTGTCTCATAAGCTATCTTTGAATCTCTAGTGTATTCATTCTAAAGATAGAGTGGGAGAAAAATGAAGACACAAAGAACATCAAGAAAATTTGTGTAAATGAGATCTACGCAAGGAAGAATTATTTGAATAAAAGTATATCTATTTATATAGTATACACGAATAGATGAGATCTATGGTCTCGAATAGATCTACATGACAAAAGAGACCAAGTGAAGTAATCAAAAGAATATGTTCTCAAGATAACTACACGAGGAGACCAAAAGAAAGTTTTGGAATGAGAATGACTAATTTAAAGTCTTAACCATAAGTTATGACTAAGTTTATGAACAACTTTTGACCAATAGTTTCAATATTGATATTTACTTAAGAGCCTAAATGAAACAAAGTTGCATCCTCGAAAATAAGTGAGATTTATGACCAAAAGGTTGCAAATGTTGATATGCCGATATCCACAAAAGCTGAGTTAAGTATTAACCTCGCTAATGTCATTACTTAACCTCATTATGAAAATGAAATGTTTAAACCTCCTTCCGAAAGGGTATCTTGAAGGACGTGTATTAGATATAATTCACATTGGAATAATGACATTGCTACGCATCATCACAATATGAATGAGTTAAGAGATTAGAATCTCTTTTCATAAGGTTAAGATGAAACCTCTTCAAAATAGGTATGTTGAAAGGATATGATGGGAACATATATGGTTTTATCTTAATAACTTAGTAAAGCAATATATATATATTTCAATTCTTGAAATGTTTCAATTGAGTAGTCGATAACGAAACATGTGGAATTAAGTGGGAGTTGGAAATTATCATGTGAAGACATGGAATTTAGTGGGAGCAATCATCTTGTAAAATTTATAACTCACTAACTCATTGAGAATGACGAGCTAATACCTTCTTTCACAAAGAAGTATTTGAGTTTTTAATTCTGGATGAGAATGGACTATGATGAATCCAATTACATCACGAGATGTTGGATAAGTATTGAGATATACACATCGAATCAACGAGAAACATAGGTTATTCATGTCAATGAAAATGGAATTGCCATTAGCAGTCATGGTCGTTCATTGAACCTAAGAATGGTTGATCTCATGATTATTAGTTACTAATGTTTCCGTCATTAGAATAATCATGCACATGTCCAATAATGAATCATATGCATAAGTGGCAAGCCATAGAAGAAACGTTATGAATTCTCGAGGAGAATCCGATGAGCGATTTCAGTGTTGGACAGAACATTCTGTTATGTGTCAGGAGGTTGCACATATTAAAGTTCGAACAACACGTAAGGATTTATGAAAATCCTAAGCCTTTCAAGCTAAAAAGAGAAATAAAAGGGTTGGAAATGTACTTAGTTGAAGTAAGAAGTTACTCAAAAACTAATATTTCCTAATATGCTAGGACTTGTGAGAAGTGCTAGGCTAATCATCTTGACAATTGTTGCAAGACTCTGCAAAACATTTACCTAGTGCATTATGAGTGGGTGGAGTACTTGATCAGTGCAAGTTATATCATTCACCGCAAATTCATTGGTTATGTGATAATCGACAGAGAAGTTCTTTCAAGATAAAGAACCCAAACCAAGGTTGGAAACCTATATGTGTACTTGGTAAGGTTCATGCTATGATAGATAACATGAACGTAAAGGAAAATGCGATTATAAGAAGTTTGAACACATGGACACATGGTATGTTAAACTTCTATTGCAATCAACAAGTGTTTACACACTTACGATATGCATCACAAGGTTGTAATATGGTATTGACTACCTAAATGTGATGTCGACATTTGTCGTTTGAGTTATTATTAACTCACCTTATACTTTGTTACATCCAACGGGTTGTAGAGACAATTGAACCCCGTTTAAGTGAACACGGATGATGCGTTTCATTTATATGATATTTTACACCCTATTTTACACGCATTTCAGAGCTCATTTATGTAGTTTAAGGCTACTATTTGCCCCATTTCGTCTACTTTCGTATTTTTATGTAATATTGCAGATTTATGCGGAAATGAGTAGATATTGAGCCTAATCCGTCCCCGAGTATCTTTCATTTCATTTGACGTGAAGTATTTGCTCAAGGAACGAGCTTGGTGCGCATTTCGAGGCCCGAAAGACAAATCCACGAGAAGTTAGAAGTCAAATAGCAGCTACTTTAGTCGATCGACCACTGCCCATAGTCGATCGACCATACCACGACTTCCAGGAGCCACTGTTCAGAGCTTACCAGTCGATCGACCGGCATCAGTGGTCGATCGACCAAGACGCTAATCTGCGTGAATTAAAAGATCGAGAATAAGCAAGCCCATAGTAGTTAGGTTTTGGCAATAAGAACTACGTTGTATTCTATATAACGTATGCTAGGTTTTGAGAACATTCATTGAGTTTTCATCAGTATTAGATCACGAAATTTATTAGGGTTCTTTAGTTTACAAATATTTCTTTCATTAAAAGTTACATTGGCATTCGGTTTTCTGATCTTTTTTCCTGCAATTCTTCTACTGGTATTCCTTCATTCACTATTTCAGTTTTATTGCTTAGTTCGTTTGTAGCTAGAATTGATAGATTAGTTTCCCGAAGCCATAATTATCGTTTTATGCTGATCTTTTGTTCCGTTAATTTAAGCATGAATTCAGTAGTCTATTTCGATAATATTGTTGTTGTTTTTATCAATATCATGAGTAGCTAAATTATTCGTGCTAGGATGTAGGGGAACTGTAGGTTAGGCGGCATTAGAATAGGGAACCCTGAATCGCGCCACGGTCGATCGACCGCCTACCCTGGTCGATCGACTGGCCTCGTGAGATATGCTTCGTTTTAATTAATTTAATTTCTATGTTTGACGAATCGAGTGCACGCGACTAGTTGAATGTCTAGGATTTGACCGATCCAATAAAGATCGAAAGATAGGGAAGGGAGATAGCCTACCTAATTTAGACGACTAGATTAACGAGATCGAAAGATAAGTTAGTTTAGACCTTTTAGTCACTTTTCAGAACGAAAGTTAGTATTAGTGATATTAGGGACCTGTAGCGAGATCGAAAGATGCTACCTGTGAGAGTGGACCGAGAGGACCTCTTATTTTCCCGTCTCACGCGTTTAGACCTACCTAGTTTGCTGCCGCCGAAACTATAGTGAACCGACCATCCTTGCACCCTTTTTAATATCTGTTTCATCCGTTTATTTAGTTTTTTTTTGTCTTTTGTTGCCATTAGTTATAGACCAATTCAATCAAACCCCCACATCATTGTTACCTTGGACTGAATTTAGACAACTAATAATTACATCTGCCTCTCTGTAGTTCGACCCTGTTACCACTAGCTTCTGTTAGTTTTAATAGGTTTATAAATATTATTTTTGGTACTCACAACGACGGGTATCAACGGATTAGCATTGTATTCGCCCATAGTTACTTATATGAGGTGACGTCTCGAAGTGACTAGAATGTGATGCGATTGATGGCAAGTTCAAGTGCCATGGAGTCATATGAGAATGACTAGTCAATCACATAGGCAGACTGTTAGGAACATTTTGTCGGGCCTTATGACCGCTTATAGAGTTCTGGCAAATTTATATAGCCTGGTCGTGGCGAGAGCTACTATAGTAATCTAATGAGTCGATTCTTTTGACTAAAGACTATTCACCTAAGATGGCACAGTTTTAGATTAACTTTGATTTGTGTTACTATGACCTTCGTAAATGGGGTCAAATGGGCATATTTTGGGCCATGATGGCTGTGGCTAGTCAAAGGGAATGAGTGCGATAGGAATTGTCCACCCCTAGTCAGGGTTATAACAATATCTCAGGGCCACTCGAGGAGTAATGAACTGGAAATGCGTGGCCACGCTCGGTAGATATCTATGGTAGATAAATCTGGTCAATCAGTTATTCTCCAGATCGAGGAAACCACTCTCGATATGATCACTTGCAAGTACGACCTGAAAGACACCTTGCATTGAGTGAGAGATAGTAATAGGACAAGAGAATTGGTGACGCACACTTGTCGAGGACAAGTGGGAGATTGTTGGAATATGTGTCCTCCGACAATAATGCGATCACAACTGTTGATCATGATGATCACATGTTTAAGTCTCATTTTAAAGAATACAATTGGGAATTAATATTTTACTGTCAACTGGTCCACACATATCGGTAATGATTGGCTGACTAGAGTTTGACATTATTGTCGTGCGACGGTGGTGACCAGTTGATCCCGTTAGGTCATACCTAAAGGGTAACACTCTTAGTTGATCATTTAATTGATCGTATGACAATACGGGTTAATTAAACTACTTAAAATTGACGGACGATTTTGGAAGTAAAATTTACATGTCTCATTGTAATTTGATTAAATTAGATACGGTCTAAGTAATCGAATTGTTTTATTACTTAGATGAAATTATTGTTTAAGGAAACAATTGCATTTGAATGAATAAATTATTATAAATACAAGATGTTGTGATTTATAATTGGTAAAATATTTTGGTACAAGTAATTATGAATTACTAAGTCGATTTTTGTATATGACGTATTTTTATTAATGCGTTGATTTTTAATATGTTAAAAATACATAACAATTTTATGTGTTATGTGACATGTGACATATGACATATGACAAATTGACAAAGATAAAATGGAGTCCATTTTATCTCTAATGACCGAAATTAAGGGGAGTATTAGTAATATATTGTGTTGATTATGTTAGTGGTAAACATAATCATTTCCTTCTAAACCTAGCCATGCAACCCTACTTGCTCTTGTGAAGACCACCTTGTGCATGCATTGGTCCCTTTCCTTCCCCCTTACCCGGTTTTTCAAAGAGCAAGGCCAAGGGTCTTTTGCTCTATAGTTTATCTTATACACTACATCAAAACACTAGTGTATTATTATTCATTCAACATCTAAAAAATAAGGTTTTTAGAGAGATAAAAATCTTCCTTCTTCTCCCTTTCTCTCAACCGAAATTATTGAGAGAACAAAATAATTTTGGTCAATTTTATACTAAATTAATATTGTTCTAGTAATAATATTATTAATTTTATTAAGTTGTTACTTTGGGTATAAATCCTTGGGAGGGATTCTCTACTTGAATCCTTGTTCATCCACTTAAGGAAGCTCAAGAACAAGTGAGTAGGAGAACTCACTTGTGCCCATAAAATCCGAAATCCTCAATGTATGATGATGATTTCTTCTTTAAATCTTTTATTGTTTGCATGCATTAGATCATCTTTTAATTTTATGACTAAATTAAATCTTACATATATGAATATGTTAAGTAATGAGATATAGATTTCTAACAGATTAGCACCGCATATGAGATCTATACGAAGCTTGTGATCATGTTTTCATAAGCTCCAAGGATCATACAATATGAAGCAGCATCCGCATTTTTCGATCTAAATATCAAGGAGGGCCAAAAAGTTAGCCCTCATCTGCTCAAGTTAATGGAGCATGTTGAGACTCTAAACATGCAAAAGATATAAATTCCCGAATAACTCATCATTGATCGAATTCTTCATTCCTTGAACAAGGTTAAGGCATATGTTCAATTCAGGGTGAATTTTAATATGCAAAACTTGAAAGTGTCCCTCGACGATTTGCACAAAATGCTTGTACAAGCCGAGAGGGATATGGGGCTAAATGTTAGCACCACCAAGGATGTGCTCAACTTTAATCAAATGAGCAAAGGGAAATTTAAGAAAAGTGGCAACAAGAGTAAGAAGCTAACTCCCAACAAGGGCAAAGGGAAGGCTTTTAAAGCTAGCTCCTCTAAGTCCAAAAAGGGTGCCTCCTCTGAGGACAAAGGCCACTATTGTAATGGTGTTGGGCATTGGAAGAGGAATTGTCCAAAGTATCTTGGCGATATCAAAGATGGAAAGATTGTTCCAGTAGGTAAAAAACTATCCCTATCTTTTTGTTTCGATCTCAAATTTGGTATTTTGATACAAGTTGTGATGATTACCCTTTTTATTGTACTTAGGGCATCAAAGCAAGGACAAAGGCAAAGACATGCAAGCCTTGAAGATCTTGAGGGAAGCTATATGTAGCCGCCCATGGTGTTAGATCTATGGAATCTTGGCCTTATTTTACTTTGTCTTTATTATCGTGTTTTGAATTTTAGAACTCTTTTAATTTCCTCGTTCGACTTGGAAATTTGTTTGTTTCCTTTAAAACAATGGTTGTATTTTGGATATTGGTGACTTGGTTTGCAACCCAAGTCACTCACTTTATCGTATCGTTTGTTCTAAAATTTGTCATCATACACTTCTTGCATCTAGAAACATTACGATTTTATCAACTTAAATTGATCATTAGACAAATATAATGATTGAATCATTATATGTCCATAAGCTATGAATTCGATTCTCCTTATGCCATTGTGACTAAAGTCACAACTTACTTATGTAAGATCAATTATGAAGTTATGTTGAGTTATTGAACTCACATTAGGGAACGGTACCAACCTTATTTGATACACCTATCAAAATTAAAATTTCTAGTCTACATTATCTTTTCAATATGTCTCAAATAGATCTCTATAGGTTGACATGTGAAATGTTTTCCTCCTTCCCCATCATTATATGTGGCTCAAAAGCTATCTTTGGAGAAATTTAGTGTATTTTTCCTAAAGATAGAGTGGGAGTAAATTTAGCCACAAACCTTGACCAGATGGGATCTACGTGAGGAGACCAAAAGAAGATGTTCTTAGGTATGGGATCTACGTGAGAAGACCAAAAGAAGAAGTTCTTAGGTTAGACTCTTGACGTGAGGAGACCAAAAGAAAGCATTCTTCAGAAAAATTGAGACTTATGAAAAGACAAAAGAATATGTTCTTGGAAAATAAGATTTTGATCTATGAAGTGGATATACCTAGAGATTTTAAAATTCGACATTTTACTTAAGAGCCTTATGAAACCAAAATGGTATCTATGCAAGTAAATGAATTTATTTGGGATTGTTGAGACCAATCCAAAGCAAATAGAAATTTATGATTAAGAGTTGCATAGAGAGGCATGTCGATGTCTACAAAAGCTATGTTAATTAGTAACTAAGCAAAAGATTCAAATCATTGTTATACCTCATTATGAAAACAAGTAAGGTATTAAAACCACTTTCCAAATGGGTATTTAGAAAGGGATATGTGAATGACATATATGTATGGTTTTAACTAATACTTAGACAAGCAATGACCATTCCAAATCATGTAATGTTTCGAATGAGTTGTCGAAAACGAAACATGTGTACACATGGAATTGAGTGGGAGTCAGCGACAGTCATGTTTAGACATGAAGTTGAGTGGGAGCAATCATCCTTCATGAATTGCATAACATATTACTCATTGAGAATGACGTGCAAATACTGTCTTTTATAAAGAAGTATTTAGGTTTTCAATTCTGGATGAAGTTAGACATTATGCAAATTTATCATAACATGCAATGTTAACATTGGATTGGCACATAGATAGGTATCTTATGTTGATAATGATCCTTCATCTTAAAAATATCAACAAGTTAAGTAGGTTGTTCATATTGATGAAAATTGAATTATCATAGAATTATGATTATTCACATGAACCTAAGAACTGTTGTCTACCCGAAATCGATTACTATTGTTTCCGCCATTAGAATAATCATGTACTTTCTCTATTCAACTCCAGTCTACCTATTTCACTTTTGTACACTATTCACAATTGTGTATTCAATTTCGATTTTCTCTCAATACGTAAGTGAAAATATATTCATGTGAGATCTTGTTTGATTCGTCTTTACGAGTACATTAAAAATATCTAACTTTTATAATTTTTGCAAATACGTAACTAACAATATTTAGCGCGTAAAACACGCGTTGGCAAACGTGAAAAAAGAAAGTGGTAGAGTGGAGTTGAATGGAGGAAGTATACCATAATGCACTTGTCCTAGATGAATCGCATGCTTGGAGCATGATGAGTCGATAACAAGTTAACCCATATTAGAGTCATTGGTAAGCCTTAAGGAACCGTCATGAATTCTCAAGGCGAACTAATGGCCTGTTCTGGAGTTTGGAAGAATAATGAGTTGTGTGTTGAAGATTACACGAACTCAAATTTTCAAAGCTCATAAGGATTTGTAAAAATCCTAGGTTGATTTTACAAAAGACTAGAAAAGGGTATTTTATTGTCATCCATTGCAAGATTCTACAAAATGAACCTAAGTACGTTGTGATTAGGTGGTGTGCTTTGATGACTATGAGTAGTATCGTCCACAAAAAATCACATCACAGGTTATGTAATAATAATGGGAGCTTCTTTCAAGTTAAAGAACCTGAGTCTAGTATAAAGTCTAGACATTTACTTAGTAAAGTTCATGCTATGAGAGATAACATGAAATTGAAGGAAATCGCAATTCATAGAGTTTGAACTCTTAGACACATGGTATGTTCACAAGCTAAACTTTTATTGCATTAGGCAAGTGTATAAACACACTTGTGATTATAAGACATAGAGTGGTAATATGGTATTGACTACTGGTATGTGATAATCACATTTATCGTTTGAGTTATTGATAACTCATCTTGTACTTTGTTACATCCAAATGGGTTGTTGAGACAATATTGAACCCCATTAAAGTGAACTGGATTAACATAGTATTCGCCCCTAGTTACTTATATGAGGTGACATGTCGAAGTGATTGGAGTGTGATGCGATTGATGGCAAGTTCAAGGGCCATAAAGTCATAAGAGATGACTAGTGCAGGTTTAAGAGGTGCTGCACAACCTTTTGGCCTTAGTCTTCTTGCTCGTGAAGATGGTCGAAGTAGAACACTTCGACGTTGCCAACATAATCATCTGCTCCATAGTAATGCTTCACATGATGACCATTCACTTTAAATCTCCTGCCATCGGGATGCTCTAACTCAACGGAGCCAAACTTGGTGACAGCTGTCACTGTGTAGGGGCCACTCCACCTGGATTCCAGCTTACCAGGAAACAAGCGAAGCCGGGCATTAAACAGCAGCACTTTCTGCCCGACTTGAAATTCTCGCGGTATGATTCTTTTGTCGTGCCACCTCTTTGTTTTCTCCGTGTAGATGCACACATTGTCGTAGGCGTTTAGCCTAAACTTTTTTACTTCATCTAGCTATAACAAACGGTTCTCACCACACAATTTAGAATCATAATTCAATTCATGAATAGCCCACCAAGCTTTGCACTCTAGTTCAACAGGTAAATGACAAGACTTCCCATAAACCAACCGATATGGTGATGCACCAATCGGTGTTTTAAAGGCAGTCCGATATGCCCATAATAAGTCATTCAATTTTAGACTCCAATCCTTCCGTGATTTAGAAACAACCTTAGCCAAAATCTCTTTTAGTTTCCTATTAGAGACCTCAACCTAGCCACTAGTTTGGGGATGGTACCCCAAACCTCTACGATGTTGGACACCGACTTTAGCCAGTATAGTTGTAAGTTTCTTTTCTTTAAAATGCATTCCCCCATCACTAATGACGACCCTGGGGACACCAAATCGGGGAAAAATAATCTTTCTAAACACTTTAATCACGGTATTGGCATCACAATTAGGTGAAGCAATAGCTTCAACCCATTTATACACTAGGTAGCACAGACACTCCTCCTAACTAGCTGTCCCGTGTCCGACACCGTGTCCGACACCCGGACACCCGACACTCGTCGGACACACGCCTATAGTTTAGACGAGGAATAAAATGTCAAAAGAGATTGATTAGAAGATGAGTTTAGGTGGAAAATAAGAATTAGTTATAGTCAAAGTCAAATTTTACCTTCAATTATGTAAATTTAATATCAAATACATTAAAAAGTTAAAATCATACGTTATTTATAACTATAAAATATATATTTTATTAAATTTAAATAGCGTGTCCCGTGTCCTAAATTTCATGAGATGTCGTATCACGTGTCCGTGTCGTGTCCGTGTCCGTGTCCGTTTTGGTGCTACCTAGTTTATACATATAGCCTACAGCTACTAGGATATACCTGTTACCTTTACTAGATGGAAAGGGTCATTGGAAATCAATGCCCCAGACATCAAAAACCTCAACCTCTAAAATGCCATTTTGAGGCATCTCCTGTCTCTTAGAGATATTTCCCGAGCGGTGGCAAGCATCACAAGCTGAAACAAACACATTAGCATCTACAAATAAAGTAGGCCAGAAGAAATCAGACTGAAGTACCTTAGCCATGGTTCGCGACGGACCGTGGTGACCGCTATAAGAGGAAGAATGACATCCCTCTAGGATTGCTTTAGTCTCCCACTGCAGAATACCCCATCTATAATGACCATCAGTACACTCCTTAAATAAATAAGGATCATCCCAGAAATAGCGCTTCACATCATGAAAAAATCGCTTCTTCTGCTGATAGGACAAGTCAGGTGGAAGCGTACTACCTACAATGTAGTTAGCATAATCTGCATACCACGGATCAACACCTCTGTTAGTATCAACTGCAAATAAAGAATCATCAGGAAAAGAATCCTCAATAGGTAAAGGATCTTCTCCCTCCTGCTGCGGTAGCTGCGACAGGTGATCAGCTACTACATTCTCTGCGCCCATCTTGTCTTTTATTTGCAGATCAAATTCCTGGAGGAGGAGTATCCACCTCAACAATAGTGGCTTAGCTACCTTCTTAGCAAGAAGGTGTCTCAGCTCTGCGTGGTCCGTAAAAACAGTAACTTCCGACCCTATCAAATAAGAGCGAAACTTCTCCAGCGCATAAACAACAGCTAATAACTCCTTCTCACTAGTAGTGTACTTCACTTGAGCCTCATCCAGAGTTCGTCTTTCATAGTAGATCACGCTCAAAGCTTTGTCTTTCCGCTGGCCTAACACCGCTCCTAGTGCATAATCACTAACATTACATATAATCTCAAATGGCAGCTCCCAGTCGGGAGGCTGGATAATCGGAGCTGAAATCAAGGCCTGTTTCAACTTGTTGAAAGCATAAAGACACTCATCAGTAAAAACAAAGGGGGGCATCCTTAAGTAACAACTGTGTAAGTGGTTTAGCAATTTTAGAAAAGTTCTTGATGAACCGGCGATAAAAGCCAGCATGTCCAAGGAAACTCCTCACTCCTTTATCATTGAAAGGAGGAGGCAATTGCTTAATCACTTGCACTTTTGCTTTATCCACCAAGATGCCCCTATCAGAAACTAAGTGCCCTAAGACAACTCCCTCGTTGACCATAAAGTGGCACTTCTCCCAGTTAAGCACAAGGTTAACCTTAATGCAGCGCTGCAACCCTTTATCAAGGTTAGACAAACAGTTATCAAAATCACTCTCATAGACGCTAAAATCGTCCATAAAGACCTCCATAATAGACTTTATATACTCTGAAAATATCCTCATCATGCACCTTTGAACGGTGGCAGGGGCATTACACAAACCAAAAGGCATTCTACTGTTGGAGTAAGTGTCCTCGACAATAATGCGATCACATGTTTAAATCTCATAATAAGAATGCATTAGGGAAAGTAATATTTTATTGTCAACTGATCCACATTAATCGGTAATGATTGGCTGGCTAGAGTTTGACATTACTGTCGTATGACGGTGGTGATCAGTTGATCCCTTAAGGTCATACCTCTAGGGTAACACTCTTAATTGATTAGTTAATTAATTGTATGTTGATACAAGTTAATTAATTTCTTAAAATTGAACGAATGATTTTGTGAGTGAGAATTCGTATCTTATTGTAATTCGATTAAATAAGATTCGTTCTAAGTAATTTAAAATTGTTTTATTACTTAGGTTTTATTATTGTTTATGAAACAATCAAAATAAGATTGAATGATTTATTATAAATACAAGTTGTTGTGATTTATAATTCTATGACCCATTTTAAGTACTTGTAATTATAAATTACTAGTTAATTTTTGTATGTGATTTATTTTTTTTATATAATGATTTTTAATAAGTTAAAAATGCATTATTAAGAAACATGTCTAGTAACATGTCCAATATATCACACTATACATATTAACATTTGCAAACTTAAAATGGACCATTTTAAGTCCATTTGTGTCGTGTAAATGGAGGGGTTGGGTAGGTTTAGGACTTAATTGTTGTTCTAATTGAGAATTAAGCACAATGATTATGTCTCTAAAAGACCTAAATCTAGCCCTACACTCTACATCTTGAGAAGAACAATCTTGAGCATTGATAGGGCATCCTTCCCTAAGCCACCTGGCCACCCATGTGAATAAGAAGAGTTTTCTCTTCTTATTCCCTTAATTCATTCTTACAAAATATACATATTGATAATTTTGAATATTCTCTCTAATATTGTTTTAGAACATATAAGAAAGAAAACTCACAAAATCTCTAATATTAACAATATATTACTAGTAGTAGTAAGTAATAATATTAGCAGTTATTTTAAGATACATATACTAATTTCTAGTATTCAAATTAGTATTTGTTTAAGAGGGTTATCTTGGTACAAATCCTTGAGGAGTAGATTCTAATATTGGATCTAAGTTCAACTTTGGAGCACTAGGAGTTTCTTAAGAAGACTAATTTGGAAGGTGTCCAATTAATATAACCATTCGGCTCTCTTTGTAAGTAGATCGATTTCTTCTTACTTTATTTTATATTGTTATGCATGCATAAGATCTTGTTAGTTTATGAATAAACTAAATTTATATAGTTATTAGAAATGTCTAATAAGAGGTTAATGAATCTTTCATCTACGATAAGCAAAAACACCTTGCGGACAGGTAAAATAGTCTTTTCCTGATCATCCGGATGAATAGGGATCTGAAAGAACCCTGAGTACCCATCTAAATAACAGAAAAAATTATGAGAGGCTAACCTTTCCACCATCTGATCAATAAAAGGAAGGGGGAAGTGATCCTTCTTCGTGGCGGTATTCAGCTGTCTATAATCTATGCACATCCACCAACCAATCACAACTCTAGTAGGTATCAATTCATTTTTCTCATTCTTAACCACAGTAGTTCCTCCTTTCTTAGGAACCACCTGAACTGGACTCACCCATTAGAATGATCAACAGAGTAGATAATACCTGCATCGAGTAGCTTCATTACCTCAGCCATCACAACATCCTGCATCTTCTGATTCAGCATGCGCTGACCTTGTCTGCAAGGTTTCTGATCTTCTTCTAGTTCATTCCTGTGCATACAAATATCAGGACTGATGCCCTGAATATCATCCAACGAATAACCCATCGCTTTCCTGTTTTTCTTCAGAACAGCTAACAAAGTGGTGAGCTGCTTATCATCCAATTTGGCACTAACAATGACTGGATACTGCTCAGTATCATCTAAAAATGCATATTTGGTATGAGAAGGAAGAGGCTTACGCTCAGGTACCTTTACCTCCATACTGCAAAGAGTGTTTACCAATTGTTCCACCCTTTCTCCTTAGGCGTCGGTGAGTTCATGCTCATCTATCGCAGCTTCAAGCAGATCCAACACAGTGTCATTGTTTTCCGGGTTATCTCCATACTCATCTAACAACATCAAAGTTTTCAGTGGATCCTTTATCAAGGAATCCGACCAGAACTCATAGACAGACTCATCAACGATATCAACTGAATAGCAAGTATCCTCTATCATAGGTCTAACAAGTGTACACGGCAAACTGAAAGTGATAGCGTCATCCCCCACCGCAAGAGTCAAACGCCCTTATTTGACATCTATGATGGCCCCAACTGTACACAAGAATGGTCTTCCCAATATAATCGGGGTCCGGGTATCCTCAGCTATGTCTAAGACAATAAAGTCTACTGGTATAAAGAACTTGCCTACCTTGACAGGCACGTCCTCTAGGATACCTAACGGTCGTCTAACCGATCTATCAGCCATCTGAAGGGTGATATTGGTCATCTTAAGTTGACCCATATTAAGCTTCTTACAGACAGAGTAAGGCATGACACTGACACTGGCTCCTAGATCACAAAGAGCCTTATCTATCCTTTCATTTCCTATTACACAGGTAATAGAGAAACTACCGGGGTCTTTCATTTTGGGTGGAGCTTTATTAAGAATTAGATTGCTAGACTCTTCCATAAAGGCTAATGTCTCAAACTCACTAATCTCTCTCTTACGCGTCAAAATATCTTTCATAAATTTAGCATAAGAAGGTACCTGGGTAATTAGCTCGGTAAAAGTAACGGTCAACTGAAGATTCTTAACCACATCCACGAACTTACCGCACTGTCGCTCGACCTTAGCATATTTCAGACGTCCCAGATAAGGAATTCTGGTAACAGTAAGTGGGTATGCGACTTTCTCTTTACCTTTGTCTAAACGTGGCATCTCCGCAACAGAGGAAGATGATCCATCAGCATTTTTAGACTTCAAAATAGTATCGTCGCCTTTGCATGTACTCGATCGAGTAACATTATCACTCGATCGAGACCTTTTCTCATGGAAACTGCTCGATCGAGGAACGCCATCCTCTCGATCAAGGTCTTCAATTTCGGCACCTCTCGATCGAGCACTGTTATCACTCGATCGAGCGCTTTCAGTGGGAGAACTGCTCGATCGAGTATCCAGCTCACTCGATCGAGGACTTTGACGAGGATCAGCAGCGTCTTCGTCAATTTGCTCTTCCAAAACAGTTTCCGGGTTTTCATCAACAGATATATCAGCATTTTCCGACATTTTTTGTCCATCATAGGTAAGACCACTTCGAAGATTAATTGCATTGATCGGGTCGCAAGAAGGTAGTTGACTTGCTTGGTTCATTTGCTCAGATGCAAATTATGTGAATTGATCCTGCAATTTCTTCATAGAATCCTCATTTTCTTCTGCATTTTTCTGGACTTGAAGTGCCAAAGATAGCACCAAGGATTTCAGCTCCACTATCTCTATATTTGTAGAAGAAGATTCATCTTGCTGTGGCATTGAATCAATGGGATTAGACACACTTGGTAAGGCTAAATCTTCATAAAATTGGGAGAACGAGATTCCTTGCTTGAATTGTTGATAAGCATGGACTCGCTCTACTTCTGCCATACACGTAATCGGATCATGTCCTTCCGCGCCACATCTACCACAGATCACCTCTTGCTCAATCAGGGCATGGACCTGTTCTTGTTCACCCAAAGTTATCAGGCTCTCTGTCTCGTCACACCCAGCATTAAGGACTGCTACCTCAGCCACAAGGGATTCATCATCGCTTTTTCTCACTTGCCTTCCTCCTCTGGAATTCCCATACTCAGCTACATGAATGGCCATATTCTCAATAACATGTCATCCCATGTTGTCATCAATATTCTTTTGAAACCTTCCTTTAGCCGCACCATCCAATACGGCTCTTTGATCGGCATACAACCCATTGTAAAATTGGTTGCAAAGGAACCATTGTAGGAAACCATGATGAGGTACAGAAGGAATTAGCTTCTTGAACCTAGCCCAAGCTTCATTCAAATATTCAGTGGCCAATTGTGTGAAATTAGTGATTTGGCCTCTTAATGCGTTGGTGCGCTGTGGAGGGAAGTACTTTCTGTAAAAGGCTAATGCCAGAGATTTCCAGTCAGTCACCTCAACAGCTTCCCTATCCAGATCTCTCAGCTAATCCCGGGCGTCACCAGTCAAAGAAAAAGGAAAAAGGATTTCCTTGACCCTATCTTGTGTCACCCCAGCAACCAAAGGAACGGCAGAGCAGTAATCAGTGAACAACTCCACATGCTTGCCCGGATCCTCACTAGCGTCCCCCTTGAAAAGATTCCTTTCCACCAACTGAATGTAAGATGGATGGATTCCGAAGGTACCAGCATCCGTAGTAGGAAGAAAGAAACCCTTGGGTAAAGAATCTGCATTAGGCTCCGAGTGACTAGCAATGTTGGGCATTTTAGCAGATGAAATTGTAAGAAAAGCAGGTATTTCAGTGTCCTCTTTGAAGACGGATCACCTGCAAAACAAATAGCACTAGGACAAATATGAGAACTGTCTCAAGGAATTAATTCCTTGAGACTAGAGACAAACTTAAAACAAAGCAACAAAATAACGCCACCTTCCCGGCAACGGTGCCAAAATTTGACACAGCTATCGCAACCCTATCAAAAATAAAACCAACCGGTCTCTATAAAATGTAGTAGAGGCAGTCGGGTATCGAATCCACAGGGAGATGGGAATAAAGTATGCTAAACTAAGTTTGTCTAAGTAACCGTTTCTTGGGGGTTTAATTGTTTTGATACTAAACTACGGAGACAAAGAGCAAAAAGGTAACAACAACTAAACTTTAAAGAGATTAACAGATAGAGAGAAACAGCTAGGACAATCGGTTCACCATGGCTTTTTAGGGGTCCAATCCGGTCAAAGGTCAGCATAAAATCGGTCTGCAGGGTAGTGAAAAGGTCCTTCCGGTCCGTTATTCGCCCTAAAACATTACTAACTTCGCTTCCGCCCTCATTAGAATGCCTTATTGTTCACTGCAGATCTCACCTTTCCAATCTTCCGATCTAGGTCAAGGCGTATCAAATCAACTAGCTAAATGCGTTGACTCAAGCAGCTAATCGCTATTAAATACAGTGATTAACAATACAAATCTAATTCTAACCAAGCCTAATCACCTAATCATATTTTCCTAATTGCCATGGCTCCCCTTATGTCCTAGCATAGGAGGATTAGCTATGCATGATAAATATTGAGGAAATAGTAACAACAACTATAACATTTAAATTAAACATGATGAATAAAATGATTAGCAAAACAAGAGAAAGAGTAATGGAGAAAATATGAATAGAACAAGAATAAATATCGCAATAATAATTAAAGAACAAGTTAAAGATTGAAAGTACCGAATGCAAAGGAATTCTAAACAATGAAGTTTGTAGGTCTCCAAAGTGAAGTGCCAAGAGAAGAGATCAGAGAGAGAGAGAGAGAGAGTGAGAGAGAGAGAGAGAGAGAGCCGTCATTCCCCTTTCTGCTTATTTATTCTAAGATACAAAGTAAAATATCTGAGAAATAACTAAAAGATTGCGTAATTTTCAAAAGCTCTTGATCGAGTAGAAATAAACTACTCGATCGAGCAAAGTAAAGGTAAAACCTCTCGATCGAGGATAATAAGTACTCGATCGAGGAATTCAATATACACCCATCTCGATCGAGTAAAACAAGTACTCGATCGAGGGTTCTCAGTCTCCAAAGCTACTCGATCGACCAAATTCAACAGCCAAGTTAATCGATCGAGCATAGTAGCACAGTATCAGCGTGGATAAACTCGAAATATCTTCCGAAACCCCTTCACGCATCCTTAGGTAACAATTTCCAGGCTCCGATTCTTCTTTCTCCAAAATGCATGCAAATGGGCCAAGTTTAGGCTCGATTCTAATATGTCTTTTTAGATCTAAACTTAACATGCGATCGCTATTATTAAGTCAATCTAATTCAATTATCGTGGCCTATACTAGTCTTAACCCGGTCGGTAAAAATCCTAGTTTGCAAGGCTAATTAACCAATATTCTGATCAGTAATTAATTAATTGGAAGTAAGACAACAACTGAATAACAATCAAGAGCAATTTATCAATCAATTCATTAATTAACCCTTTTCTAACAAGCTAGATCCCCTCTCACCCCCAGATTATGAAATTAGCTACGCATACTAACGGTAATAACAACAATAATAATTGTAGAAGACATAATTAAAAGCATAAAAGATGAACAATAAATGAATGATTAATAATAGAAGAAAGATTAACAATAATATCGTAATAGAGGAATGCTTAGAACCGAAAGTAACAACAATAAATTAAACTAAGAGTTTTTAGAGAGAATTTATTGTAAAGTAGCGTAACTAGGTAAAATAAGGCGTAAAAATAACATAGGGTATGAATTGGGTATTTATAGTAAAACATAACCGACTTAAGAAAACTGCGGAAAAACCCTGAAACTGGTGTGTACTCGATCGAGCCTGGGTTTACTTGATCGAGTACATTTCTCAGTTGATCGAGCCTGCTTGGGCTTGATCGAGGACATTTCTCAGTTGATCGAGCCCGCTTGGGCTTGATCGAGGACTCTCTCTGTTTCAGCACTTTTCTTCGTGTTGTCTTCTTCACTTCTCTTCCTTTATTCTTCTAGATACCCATGCCATGCTCCATGTATTCCTTCATGCCCACTCCGCGATGCTCATTTCACTCCTTTGCTCCACAAATGCATCATTCCTGCATTAAACACCAAATAGCGAAAGTATCGACATTCTAGCATAAAAGGCATGTAATTACTATAAACTAGCACGAAAACCGTATCAAAAATAACTAATGGGAAACATAAATATGCATATAATTATGACTCATCAATCATTCCAAGATGCGATAGGGAAACTAGAAGAAATACTACCCTGGTTTGCAAAGCATAGTGCAGTTGGTACTATACGGAATGTGGCCGTGTTGAAACGGGCAAGCATATTCACGCAAATGTCCCTGGTTGGGGAAGACCACCTCCAAAAGAAGGCGAGAAGCCAATAGCGTACAAATATTGTCCATGAAAATGGACGATATTCAATAAGGAAAAGTCTTGTTTGTTTTTTTATTTTATGGAATAATATAATATATTAATATGTAATGTTTAAGCTATGTGTTGTGTGGCAATAGGACTGAAACTCATGATCACCTATTTTTCTCTTGTGAGTATAGCAGACTGGTAATATTAGCAATGGAGAAATGGAGCAACTGCAAAATACCTATGACTTATGCTATACATGGAAGAGCATCAACTTAAGGTACATATCTACAGAAGCAATTCTATGGCCTTCTCATATGCAGCTGCTATTACATGATATGGATGCAAAGGAATAAATGTCGTAAGGATATGATGGTGAGACGCCTTGAGTATGTTGCTAAAGATATCATTGCAAGCTTGAACATGAGACTGAAAGAGAAGCTTCGAAACCTATGCATTGAGAAGGATAAGTTTGGCTTAGTAGGATAGGCTTCTAGTTTGCTTATGTTCGTTTTGATATGGCTTAAGGTGTACTGAATTGTAATTATTTTGACATTTTGATTTTATTCTAATATATACCCTCACATTTTACCAAAAAAAAATATATGTAATGTTTATGTTTATCTAAGTAAATTTTGTTCTTTTTTTTGTATTTCATGTTCATAATTTAAGCAATAAGGGTTTAGATCATCATATCACATATATTATAATATTCGTATCCAAAAATTATCTAATAAAATAACGCAATAATGTTAAGATCTTATCTCTTTTTTATTTGGTGCGTATCTCTTCTAGATAGGTCTATAAACTACCAAAATTACGGAGTATAATCCTATAGTAATCATGTTCATATTGTAATGAATAAAAAAAATCGTTCATTTAAATATTACACAACAAATTGGCACCCATTCATTTCTTTTTCCACTTCCCCATATAAACTGACTGTGCAAACAGTTTGAGAAGTTGAAAAGAAATTCTCCTTACCTTCTGATAACGTCTACATCACTTCTATTTCTTCATCATCATCAACAAGATTTGTTCTCACATTTAAACTTAAATATGTTTATTTCATACTTTAATAAGTATGTAAGTTATATCTTAAAGGATTATTGTTCTTAATCAGTAGGAGATGAAGTTATTGATGGAATATTGTTCTTTGTATACAAATTTTGCCCTAAATTAATACAATGTATAAGTTTAACGGATTATTGTTGCTTAGTAAGTCGAAGATGCATGCTTGTTCTTCATATATTGATGTTTAAGTTTAAAGGATTGATGATTCTGATTATATGATATGTAATCCCCAAATATGCATGACTGTTCTTAATCCTACATAAAATCCCAAAATATGCATGTTCTTCATATATTAATGTATAAGTATAAAGGATTGATGATTGTGATTATATGAAATGTAATCCCCAAACATGCATGTCTATTCTTAATCCTACATAAAATCCCCAAATATACATGTTCGTTTTCATCTAATCGCGCGTCCATATTATTGAATATGTTTAAGTTTGCTAAGTAAGTCGGATTTTCAAGTGATGTTTATTTGACAAATTGACTGGGTTAAATTAAATTAAATTTATTATCGCCGTATATGCATGTTCCTTTGTAGTGTAGTGACTTGGGACTAACATTATGTATGTCGTTAATCGTTATGCATGTTTGATCTTGCTGGAATCTGTCGAAGAGGAAGCTCGTAATTGATATGTACAGAAAGAAGAAGTGCGACCCTAACTGGTGGAAGTTTCACCATCCAAATAAAAGACAAGCGGTTTTAAATCCGGATTGTCCTTGGGAGGCAGAAATAAGAAAATTAGAGGAAGAAAGATTTCTTAGAAGGGCTAGGCATGTACCAAATTCAGTTGCGTATCCCAAAGGAAAGGTCATCCTCAAAGGGACGGATTAGAGATCATCCGCTTACGAAGTGGGTTATAGTGAGGACTTGATGGTGGGTTATATAATACCCAGGTGCGACTGATGGAAACGTTCTGTGAGCAAGGCAACAAGGAGATGGTATACCTGGTGGTTACACTCAGGCCCGACCATTGAATGTATTGAAGACCAAGTGCGTACTGATAACCTCTTCTACGTTGAAGATTATAAGAGGGGATATTGTCCATGACTTTATTTACTTTAAGATGATCTTTTAGGGTTCTAAGTTAAATTGGTATGTATATTTGTAATTATAAACTTATGGTTTGTGGAATTAAACTTAGGTATGGTATAAACTTATGGCATGTACAATTAAACTTGGTCGGATATCTTTTTGTGTGAACTTATGGCATGTATATTATATGTTTAATATAATTAGACTTAATTAAGTAGATGATTGTGTGCAATATGCAATTTGATTCATATGCAATTAAATTTCATATGCAATTTATATGACAAATAAACTAACGGTAAAATTCGTAAGACGACTCATACATAGATCGATCAACATCTCCTTCCATCCCATGCAAAGGAGGAGTAGGCTGTGATGCAGAAAATATGCTTCTGCTAGGGGTAGAATAAGGTGAGCTTAATTGCGATGCACCAAACTCGGTCCTTGTAGGGGTACATTGTGACGCACCAAACTGGCTCCTCGTAGGGGTACATTACGACGCACCAAACTGGCTCCTCATAGGGGTACATTGCGATGTACCAAACTGTCTTGTAGGAGTAGATTGTGATGCACCAAACTCGCTACATGCAGTATTTAAATGATTGCTCTCATTAGCGGTGCATGGGTTTGCAAGTTCAGTTTTTCTCTGCAATTAAAACAATTATGAAGTTATTGAGAGGGTTATGCATAAAAGCCGAGTACACGATTTAATATAACAATGAATAACAATTACTCTATTAATCACTTTCTTATTCTTTCTAGCAACATGAGTTTTATTGCCTCTTGGTACCCTCCCAGATTTTCTTCTGTCAACAGGGTCCTGCAGACGACCATTCCTCGTAGTTGCGTTCCTCTTCATATGTCTGATGTGGCTAAAGTCGTATTACCAAACCAAAGTAAAACTATCTCAGGACTAACAAGAATAGCTAGTGATAAGACAGGTATCGAATCCACAGGGAGGCGGTAAAAGCTAAGTCTAAGAGTATTTAAGTCGTCTAGAAGTAACCGATTTACGGGGTTTGTTTGTTTTGATTCTATTAAACTAACTGCAAGTAATTAAATGAAGGTTTAACGATATTATTAAAAGTCTAGGAATTAGGTTCACTAGGTCAATCAGTCGGGGATTATCAATCAATTACTAAATCTATCAAGTTGTTTAAGGTCATAAGATCGGTCGACTCCATTATGCCCTTTAGATTGATTCTAACATGCGGTCGCTATGATTAGATACTCTCTATTTGATTATCGCAGACCTATATCAATTCTAACCCTTCAGATATAGGATCGATTCGCTACACTAATTAATAACTCAGGCCTCAAGTTGATTAACTAGAAGAATTACAATAATCAAACAACAACTTTAATGATATCAATAGCAACTAATTGATTTTCCCTTTTAATTAACCTAGATCCCCTTCATCCTAGATGAGGGGATTAGCTACTCATAATTATAATAACAACAACAAATATGATTAAAGATGAAAACATGATTGAAAGCATAAAACAATAATGATTAATTAATGAGGAAAGATTAGTACCGTACAAGGGAAAGATTAGGGTTCTAAGAGAGTTTTCCAGCAGTATCCAAGCAAAATATAACGTAGTCTAACAATAAAACACGAGTTTCTAATTTATAACAAAAGATAATCGTTTTAGGAAATTCCGGAAATTAGTCTGCCAGAGAGGATCCTCGATCGAGTCAGAGGTGACTCGATTGAGGATACCGCCGATCGAGTCGGTGGTGACTCGATCGAGGAACCCGCTTCACGACGGTTTCTTCTCTTCTTTCACTTCTAGTCTTCGTACTTCCTCGTTTCTCGTGCCATGCTTCGTGTATTCTTTCTTCGTGCCGTCCGCCGCCATGCTAATCTTAGCTTGATCATACTCGTATTGAGTCATTTCTGCATCAAAACACAAAATAGCGGCAGTATCGACAATTCATTGAAATAAAGCATATAAATGATATAATAGACACGAAACGGTAAGTAAAATGGTATAAAGGGAGCTATAAAAGTATGTATGAAAGTGATACATCAAACTCCCCCAAACCAAACCTTTGCTTGTCCTCAAGCAAAGCAATCAGGCAAAAACAAAGGACAACAAACATATGGTGAATGAATAACTCAGAGCAAATGTCTAGGCACATACAAGTCTCAGCTATCCATATCTATAACAAAGTAATGACCGAAGTTGTGCTAATAAAACAAATTCAAAAGCACGGGTAATAGACTCACGCAGCTCTTACTCAAGATGTGACATGATACCGAGACTCAGCCGAATACTTTTCAACCTTGCAAGACAATTCTGTTGGATTCTCGCGGTTTCACTCATGCACTCATAATGGGTGATATATATATATGTAAGATAGAAAGAAAGAAATAAGACTCTCACTCAACTTATGAGATATGCATGCAATCTAATGCGATAAGAGATTCTCCAACTAATACGCATTCACGAAACAGACCAAGTACATGTATCAAGGACAGAATGGTGGTAAAGTGGCATAGGTATAGAAGTGGCTTGTGCAAAAGCACGTATGGGTAATGTGAGGCTCAGACGGTAGTCGCAGCGCTAGACCAATACCCAAATCTAATAAGTAATAAAACAATCATCCAACTGGAGAAATAATCTCAACTTTTGATAACATATGAGAGAAATGAAGAAGCTCTCCAAATGTGCATTAGACTCCAGAAATTACCACACACGACCTCCTAACATAAATCAATGAAGCAAACATTATTCATCTTTTCTTTTTCCTTCCCTTTTCTTTCTCTTTTTTTTTTCTTCTGAACTCTTTTTTCGAAGCCTTTTTTTTTTCTTTCTTTTTTTTTTCTTTTTTTTTTCTTTTGCTTCACAATACTTCTTTTTCAACATAAGAGGTCACACAATTGTTACAAAAAAGATAGCTACTACCCACATGACAATAAAAGTCCCAACCCAACCAAAGTAGCTATAACAATAAGGCTCAAACAACTGCGACTGTCCCGAAAAGGTAGGCAAATTATAGAATGTAGCTAAGAAATAGGATATAAAATGGCTACATGGTTCAAACGGGCTAACAAAACTGGGTAATGTAAGGCTTATTTGAACGATAAGAATCGCCTATCCACATATACTTAATCAAATGAACGCGCAAAAGCTAAGAAACTAATGTCACACTTATGCAGTTTGATATTACATATACCACAATGACACCACACTCATCAGCCTAAATAACAATGAGACCGGTTTATTAATGTCCCCGGCCTAGGAAGCTCTAAAGACCTCAGAAATTTAAGTGGTTTACCAACAAAATAAAGTCAAGTCTACTCGGGATAAGGCATATTGTGACGGTCAAGACTTGAGTAAAGAGCTTTGTTTATCATAGCTAACAGGTCAAAACAATGTACATGAACAACTAAATGAGACTCAAATGCAAAGACAAAGCAAGTTATCATCATTGCTATACAATTCACCAAGACTCGACTCAAAATAAACAAAAGTAAACAATAATTTTTTTCAATTTTTTTGAATTTTTGATTTTTCACACAACAATAAATAAAAGCACACAACAGAAATAAACACACTCCCCCAAACCTAAATGTCACAGTGTCCTCATTGTGACGCCTACAGCATAACAATGGAAGTAGAAGCACTAAACTGGCCAAACGGGCCTCTCTAGGAACAAGGGATGCCGGTGTCCTCCGCAAAAACAGAAGTAGGCTGAGGGGGGCGGACTGGAGTGTAGAAGGGACGGCCTAATGCACCGTACGCGGTGCTAAACTGTCCAAACTCCGTAGGAGTCACTCCGTAAAGATGGAACACACGGCTGTCGTCACCAGGAGTGGTGTAATAAGAAGGTGACACACCGCGATACTGCCCCCCGGAAGCTAAAGTCATAGCCTCCATCTGTTCCCACATCCTCCTCTCTGTCAAAGCAGTGTTGATGCCCGTATGCATCCTCACTTCCCGTTCAATAACGGGATCAAAATGGTAACTCAAGCATAGCCTGAAGTGGGATAGGTGAAGGAGGTGGAGGAGGAGCATCTTTGGAAGGAGCCAGCGGGATGGGTAGTGGGTGCACGACGTCTCCGGCGCCCGCCGGTTGTAGTAGTAGTACTAGACCCGGGAAAAGTGACCGAGAAGGTCCTCGGAATCGATAAGTAACGGGTGGGGGGTCGCACCACGCCGTACTCTCCTCGAGGGGGTCGACAGCAGGTAAACGGGCGCAAGGAAGAAGCATGTAAGACTCACCCCGGACCCTCCAGTAATGGTCCTTCCCATTCTTGATATCAAGATAAGAATTGTTATAACGAAGGTGGTCATCATCAACAAGTGGCTCATAGTCAGCCATGGGCTCATATGGGTCATCACCCTCAAAATCACAAACAGCCCTAGCAATCTTGGTGACAAGAGCACCACAGTCAAGGTTCCTATACCTCCCAATCATCCGGTCAAAAGCCATACACACAAGAGCAGGGGGAGAGAACTGGAATGTCTCCTCCCTATAAGGATTCAAGTAACTAGCAAGGATGAGGACCACAATAGTGGAGGTCTTGCTCTTGTCTGTCCGGCCATACAACAAATAGCTCAAATACCTCAAAAACATACGAAGACAAACGTGTTGGACGTCCAACAAAGCCATAGCACTGACGTCGGCATCCGCATAACCGGTAAATAATGGAAAATAACGAACAGCGGACAACCCACCAATACCATACAAGTCCCCGTCAGTATGCTTATCGAGTCCCAGGATTTCAGACAGACGGTCAAAGGTTAAAGACCGTTCAACATTAAGCATACAAAATTTGATTAGGTGATCACTGGGAAAATAGGTAAAAGAGCTCAGAAATTCGAGAGTTAGAGCAGGGTAAGATAACTCGTGGAGCGTGAAAAGACCCTGTAACCCGATTTCATTAAACATGCCATACATAATGTCATCGATCTTCAATGTGCGTAAAATTTTCCTATCAACACATCGAGTGGCACTCATAGACTTAGTTAACAGATACTCAAACCTGTCTTTCTGTGCTTTGTCACGGAATTCGATGAATGGGTAATCGTCTAAAGGAGACAAGTCGTCCTCCGAAGACACAACTTCTTCGGGAATTACCTCGGGTTGCTGAATCGGGGCTCTCCTTTCTCTAGTCCTCTTATTTCCTTGCCTAGAAGTCGACATAATCTACACAAAGGCAAGTAGAAAATCAAACTTCAACCTTATGCAAAACAGTCCCGTTTTTGGCAATAATGGGTCCAAAAAATCAATTTTTAAGACTCCAAATGACAAGGAAAGCATCCAAAAACTTAGGGGAACATGAGTATGTATCAAATATGGAAGATTCCAAGCAATAGAATACAATTCTAACCAATTTAATGCAAAATTTCTACCCGGATTTTGAAGAACCCTAATTCCCAAATTAGCAAATTAGGCATGAATTTCAACAATTAAGGGGCTAGAAAGCAAGGAAATAGCAATTGTATACTAGCAATGGAAGATTCAATACAATTAACTCAAGTAATAAGCAAGAAATTTCAGAATTTTCGAGACACAAATAGGCAATTCGTGACATACCTTAGCAATTTAAGCATTGGAATTGAGAAAATAAGCACAAGAGAATGATGCAAACAAGTAATAAGCAATTAAGCACAAGTTTTAAGTGAGTTTTGATGATGATTTATGATGAATATAGAGAGAATGAGTAGCAGAGGAGGAAGTATGCAGGAATTGGTCACAAATAGAAGAAGGGAATTGAAAGAAAGTGGAGTATTTAGAGCATAAAACCGGCGGAAGAAAAACGCGGAACCGGGTTCGATTTGGATCCTCGATCGAGTCGCAGCTGGCTCGATCGAGGAACCAATTTCAGGACTACCCAACTTTCGTTTTAAACTTTTCTGAATTCTTCACTGGTTCCTCGATCGAGTCGCAACTGACTCGATCGAGCTGATAAGTTCCTCGATCGAGTCGCAGCTGACTCGATCGAGGAAGTAGGCTTGGGCTCCTTTCTTCGTCCTTTGTTACTCAAAGCTTCAAATCCCGTCAAAATTCCTGCAAAAGACACCTGAAAGAATATCAAGTGCCCTCTCCTCATCTCTCAAAGTGCAAGGAACATAAAAACAAAAACAAAACTTGACTTTAAAATCCTAATTACAAACTAATAATTTACAAAGTTCGAGCTGCCTCTCGGTAGCGCTGGTTTTTGCGGTCCCGCACGACCGTAATTCTTCATCAGCAAGAAGAATCAATGGGGAAGAGGTCAAGAGCCTCTATTATCCCCACAAAAGCACCTTCATAGTATGTCTTCAAGCGTTGCCCATTCACTTTGAAGGTCTTTCCTGTGTCAGAATGCAGTGTAACTGACCCAAATTTGTTCACATCAGTAACAGTGAACGGTCCAGACCATCTACTCTTCAATTTATCTGGAAACAAGCGCAAACGAGAGTTAAATAAGAGAACTTTCTCACCAACATGAAATTCTCTTTGCAAGATATGCTTGCCATGCCACTTCTTCGTTCGCTCCTTGTATACTTGAGCACTATCATAGGCATGCAGTCGAAATTCATCAAGCTCATTCAATCGCATCGATCGTTTCTCACCCGCCAGTGAGGGATCCATATTCAGCTCTTTAATGGCCCACATAGCCTTGTACTCAAGCTCCACAGGTAAATGACAGGACTTGCCATAGACAAGTCGGAAAGGTGAGGTTCCAATCGGCGTTTTGAAAGCAGTACGGTAAGCCCACAAAGTATCATCGAGCTTCCGGCTCCAATCCTTTCTGTTCTTGCTTACTACCTTTTCCAAGATCTGTTTCAGCTCTCTGTTGGAAACCTCTACTTGTCCACTGGTTTGAGGATGATAAGCCAATCCTCTGCGGTGTGTAACGCCATATTTCTTCATGAGAGAATTAAGATGACGCTCATTGAAATGCTTGCCTCCATCACTTATCACTGCGCGAGGCACTCCAAACCGTGGAAAGATAGTCTTCTGAAATAGCTTAACAACAGATTTAGCATCACAAGTGGGGGTGGCAATTGCCTCCACCCATTTAGAAACATAATCTACAGCTACTAATATGTATTGGTTCCCAAATGATGTAGGGAACGGCCCTTGGTAATCAATGCCCCAAACATCAAAAATCTCTACTTCGGAGATTCCAGTTTGAGGCATCTCATGCCTTTGCGAGATATTTCCAGTTCTTTGACAAGCATCACAAGAACGGACAAAGTTAGTAGCATCCTTAAGGATAGTAGGCTAATAAAAACCCGATTGCATTACCTTAGCAAATGTCCGAGAAGGACCATGATGACCACCATATGAAAAAGAGTGACAATGAGAAATGATGGCACGTACCTCTCCCTCTGGGATACATCGTCTGTATATACCATCGGCACATTCTCGGAACAGATAGGGATCGTCCAAGACGTACTTCTTCACATCATGCATAAATCTCTTCTTCTGCTGATAAGATAAGTCAAGAGGAAGTGTACCTCCTACCAAATAATTGGCATAATCCGCAAACCATGGGGTATTTGCAGCTACAGCTAGAAGATGGTCGTCCGGAAAAGAATCATCGATGGGCAAAATTTCTCTTCCTGAGAATCTCAATCTAGACAAATGATCTGCAACAACATTTTCAGCACCAGACTTATCACGGATTTCTAAATCAAATTCTTGTAATAATAAAATCCATCTAATAAGTCTAGGTTTAGCCTCTTGTTTGGTTAAAAGATACTTTAAAGCTGCATGGTCAGTGTGAATAATAACTTTAGAACCAACAAGATAAGCTCTAAATTTGTCTAAAGAATAGACAACTGCAAGAAGCTCCTTCTCTGTAGTAGCATAGTTGATTTGTGCATCGTCGAGAGTCTTGCTTGCATAGTAAATGGCATGTAACACCTTGTCCTTTCGCTGCCCTAAAAGAGCTCCAACTGCATAGTCACTGGCATCGCACATAATCTCGAAAGGAAGGCTCCAATCCGGAGATCGGATAATAGGAGCTGAGATAAGTGCTTGTTTGATCCTGTCAAAGGCTTGAATACACTTGTCAGTAAACACAAAAGGAGCATCTTTATGGAGAAGCTGAGTTAGAGGTTGAGCAATTTTAGAAAAATCCTTTATAAAGCGGCGATAAAACCCTGCATGACCAAGGAAACTACGCACACTTTTAACATTAACCGGGTACAGGAGTTGCTCAATTACCTCAACCTTAGCTCTATCCACTTGAATGCCCTTACCGGACACCAAATGACCGAGTACCACCCCTTCAGTAACCATGAAGTGGCACTTCTCCCAGTTGAGAACAAGGTTGCTCTCCTCACAACACAAAAACTTTAGTCAAGTTTCTCAAGCAAATATCAAAATCAGTACCATATACACTGAAATCATCCATAAAGACCTCCATGATAGACTCTATGTAATCAGAAAATATGGCCATCATACAACGCTGAAAGGTAGCGGGAGCATTACATAAACCAAAGGGCATTCTCCTATAAGCAAATACACCATACGGACAAGTGAAAGTGGTCTTTTCCTGATCCTCAGGATGAATGGGTATCTGAAAGAAACCGGAGTAGCTGTCTAGGTAACAGAAATAACTATGACATGCTAATCTCTCTAACATTTGGTCATTGTAAGAAAGTGGGAAATGGTCCTTTTTAGTGGCCGTGTTCAACTTCCTATAGTCAATGCACATCCTCCATCCTGTAACAAGTCTAGTAGCAATCAATTCATTTTTATCATTCTTTACTACTGTAGTACCTCCCTTCTTAGGTACAACTTGGACAGGACTGACCCATTTAGAATCAGAAATAGAGTAAATAATACCAGCATCAAGTAATTTCTGTACCTCTTTTCTTACCACCTCCTGCATTGGAGGATTTAGTCGTCTCTGACCTTGCGCAGAGGGCTTGTGGCCCTCTTCCAAATGAAATATATGCATACAAAAGTCAGGACTAATACCTTTGAGATCATCAATGCTATACCCAATTGCCTTTTTATGAGTTCTCAAAACAGTCAACAAAGCAGATAGTTGACCTTCAGTTAGGCTAGCATTGACGATCACCGGTTCATTTCACGATCATCAAGAAATTCATATTTGAGATGATAGGGAAGAGGTTTTAATTCAGGTTTCTTTACCTCGGTTACCTTAGGTGTGACACCCAAACTGTATACCTTCGATGTGGGCATTCCTCTCCAGTTAGAAGCCTCTCAATCGATGAACTTGGACTCCATGAACTCGTCGATCACCGATCCGTGACAAGGGCAATCTCCAGGAGGATCCTGTCCAAACACATAGGAAGACACTCATCAATAGTAAAATCAACAACATCTATATTATGACAAGTCTCTTCTATCATGGGGTTTTTCAATGCTTTTTCTAAGTTAAAAATAATCATATCATCCCCCACAGCTAAGGTCAATCTCCCTTGCCTAACATCTATGACCGCCCCCGCAGTATGTAAGAACGGTCTGCCCAAGATGATAGGGATTTGGTTGTCTTCAGCCATGTCCATGACAACAAAATCAACGGGGATGAAAAACTTCCCTATTCGAACGGGAACATTCTCTAACACCCCCAATGGGTGTTTAACGATTCTATCGGCCATCGAAGTGTCATATTAGTAATCACAACGGACCCATATTTAACTTTTTACAGATAGAATACGGCATAACACTGACACTAGCTCCTAAATCACAAAGAGCTTTACTAATAGAAAGATGACCAATTTGACAAGGGATAGAAAAACTTCCTGGATCCTTTAATTTCGGTGGTGAGTTAATTGGCAACATGGCACTGCACTTCTGAGTGTAAGCAATAGTTTCCACCGCGTCAAAGGATCTCTTCCTTGTCAAAATCTCCTTCATGAATTTTGCATAAGCCGGCACTTGAGTAATTAATTCAGTAAAAGGGACACTTACCTGTAGATTCTTCACGACCTCCATAAACTTACCGAACTGCTTATCCAGCTTGGATTTTTGTTGTCGGTGAGGAAAAGGTAGTACAATAGTTATGGGCTCGACTTGCTTCTCCTTAGAAACAACTTTTGAAACACCGTCAGCTGTCAATTTGGGATCCTTGATCGAGTCAGGGGTGACTCGATCGAGCTGGCTGCATCCTCGATCGAGTCGCCTCTGACTCGATCGAGGAACCTTTACAGTTCAAATTTGCTTCGTCTTTTTACTTTTATCGTCACTCGTGTTTTAACTTCGTCAGGCTCTTTCTCATCATCACTAAGCTCCAAATTACCCAATCCTTTTGGATGCATATAAGGGACCTCATCAACAATAATGGGCACGTCTTTCTCAAGGCTTTGTAGGTCGGGATTCACATAAGAAGTACCGCTCCTCAGCTGAATAACATTAGCTTGCTCATGAGCTTGCTTACCTTGAGGAGGAAGACCTACGGCCTGTTTTGAAGGGTTTTGAAGTGCCATCGAGCCACTTGATTATCTAGCATCTTGTTATGGGCAATTAGCTCGAAATTTGAGCCGTGTCATCTTCTGTTGCATCGACAAAGTTTGTTGCAAAATATTGCGCAACTCTGCCATATCATTATTCGGAGCTTGTTGAGGAATTTGTTGAGGAGTTTCTTTGAGGAGGTCATTTGATATTGATTGTTAAACTGCTGGCCTCCTTGATTTTGCCTTTGATATCCCCCTTGTTCTTGATTACCGCGATTGTTGGGAGGGATATAAGGATTCTTTTGCGGTTGTGACTGCTGCGGGTTTTGCACATTCTGGCTAGACCATTGAAGGAACGGATGCTCCTTCGTTCTTTCATTGTAAAAATTAGAGAAAGGTGTACCTTGTGCACCTTGTCCGTAAGCTTTGAAAGGCATTAACTCGCTCCATTGTGCTCATGCAATCACCGCACCATGACCATCCAAACCGCATCTAGCACAAGACTCCTCTACTTGGTGACTCATAGCATGAACTCTCTCTTTGCTACCCAATGACTGGGTAGTCTTTATCTCAAAGAATCTGGCGAGAAATAGTCTTCACCTGTCTTTGCCAAAGCACTATCAACTCCAGTACCGCGCGTGCTTCCCCTAGGATTTCCATACCTTGCGGTATAGGTAGCAATCTGATCAATCAACTTCCACGCGTCACCATCATTGGTGTTATCTTGAAACCTCCCATTATCAGATGAATCCAAAAGGGCACGATGATCGTCAAACAACCCGTTATAAAACTGGTTGCAAAGGAACCACTTTGGGAAACCATGATGGGGAACTGATCGAACTAAACGCTTGAAGCGAGTCCAAGCTTCATTCAAATCTTCAGTAGCTCCTTGCTTGAAACTAGTAATTTGATTCCTCAAAGCATTAGTCTTCTGAGGTGGGAAGTACCTCTTGTAGAAAGCAAGGGCCAAGGAATTCCATCAGAACTCCTTCAAGTATCCATATCCATATCCCTCAACCACTCAGCAGCTCCATCTTTCAGAGAGAAAGGAAAGAGCACCTACTTAACTTGATCTTGTGTCACTCCAGCTGTTAATGGAATAGAACAGCAGTAAGTGACAAATTTCTCCATGTGCGTCGCAGGGTCCTCAGCAGCTGTCCCTCCAAACATGTTTCGTTCCACCAAATTGATGTAAGATGGCCGAATCTCGAATGTTCCATTGGTAGTAGTGGGCAGCTTGAATCCTTGTGGAATAGAAGCCAAGGTTGGCTCAGAGTGACTGGCTAGAGTAGGCATGATGATAGTTTCGAGAATATCGTCTGTGATTGGAATTTCAGGAATAGGAATTTCTTCCTCCTCCTCTTCGTAAGACCGACCGGCTGACTCAGTGGAGCTCGCCGTTTCGACGTCAAGTATACTCAAGTCTTCTACTTGACCCACTTCTTAATTAAATTTCCGTCTGTAGCGAAAAGTCTTCTCAGGTTCAGAATCAAAAGGAATAATCTCGGACCTATTAGACCTAGGCATAAAAGGAACTAACAAGAAAATGTGAGAACGGTCTCAAGGAACTGGGTTCCCTGAGACAAAAAGACAAAATAAACACAAAAAGACTAAACAATTGTTGCCTCCCCGGCAACGGCGCCAAATTTGATGTGGCTAAAGTCGTATTACCAAACCAAAGTAAAACTATCTCAGGACTAACAAGAATAGCTAGTGATAAGACAGGTATCGAATCCACAGGGAGGCGGTAAAAGCTAAGTTTAAGAGTATTTAAGCTGTCTAGAAGTAACCGATTTCTGGGGGTTTGTTTGTTTTGATTCTATTAAACTAACTGCAAGTAATTAAATGAAGGTTTAACAATATTATTAAAAGTCTAGGAATTAGGTTCACTAGGTCAATCAGTCGGGGATTATCAATCAATTACTAAATCTATCAAGTTGTTTAAGGTCATAAGATCGGTCGACTCCATTATGCCCTTTAGATTGATTCTAACATGCGGTCGCTATGATTAGATACTCTCTATTTGATTATCGCAGCCTATATCAATTCTAACTCGGTCGGCGATAGGATCGATTCGCTACACTAATTAATAACTCAGGCCTCAAGTTGATTAACTAGAAGAATTACAATAATCAAACAACAACTTTAATGATATCAATAGCAACTAATTGATTTTCCCTTTTAATTAACCTAGATCCCCTTCATCCTAGATGAGGGGATTAGCTACTCATAATTATAATAACAACAACAAATATGATTAAAGATGAAAACATGATTGAAAGCATAAAACAATAATGATTAATTAATGAGGAAAGATTAGTACCGTACAAGGGAAAGATTAGGGTTCTAAGAGAGTTTTCCAGCCGTATCCAAGCAAAATATAACGTAGTCTAACAATAAAACACGAGTTTCTAATTTATAACAAAAGATAATCGTTTTAGGAAATTCCGGAAATTAGTCGCAGAGAGGATCCTCGATCGAGTCGAGGTGACTCGATCGAGGATACTGCCGATCGAGTCAGTGGTGACTCGATCGAGGAACCTGCTTCACAGACGGTTTCTTCTCTTCTTTCACTTCTAGTCTTCGTACTTCCTCGTTTCTCGTGCCATGCTTCGTGTATTCTTCTGTGCCGTCTCCGCCATGCTAATCATAGCTTGATCATACTCGTATTGAGTCATTTCTGCATCAAAACACAAAATAGCGGCAGTATCGACAATTCATTGAAATAAAGCATATAAATGATATAATAGGCACGAAACGGTAAGTAAAATGGTATAAAGGGAGCTATAAAAGTATGTATGAAAGTGATACATCAATGTCTAATATTGCATTCTTTAGGCTGTAGCCTTCTATGACCCCATACCCTAGAAGAAACACCGCCAGGGACATAGGCGTCTATAGTTTCAACACCAACAATCCCCTCCAACTCCTTAATTAATTCAGAAGTCAGTCTATCATATGTTGCATAAGTTTCATCGTCTCAAAGCGCTAGTGTATAAATTTAGTGGTTTCTTATAGTCACCTCCAACGACTTCTTCGTACGAGCTGAGCTTCCGGATTATAGTACCCAGTTTTGACTGTCTCGTATTCTCTAACCAAGTCCTTTCGCTATCGATCAAGTATATACTTCTCCGGGATCAACTACACATCTTCGATAACCATGCATCTAATAATATGTCGACAAAGTATACCCTTAAACTCAAATAACTTACATGAGCACTTGAGCAGTCCCACACTTCTGTCAATCTCAACCCAATAGTTCTTACACTTACCAAATGGCGCCACTTTTTTATCTTCAACGTTAAATGTCACATGATGCCCAATTCTTCTTGGCGGATCAGCGTTGGTATAAATTAACCCAATTACCTCGTCACGTACCAACTTATATATCTTCTTAGTGCACAAATTATGGAAAACTTGCTCAACAAGTAAGTTGCACTCAATCTTATACGGTTTCTCTGTGCAATTGTGATTGTTCGCGGTCTCTCCTCCGCTTTCAATTTCAAGGCTTCCTCAATTTTCTTTGCAAACTAACTTCAAGTAGTCCTCCCATTGACATTAGTTTTAAAAAATTGGTTTTGTTGCTCACTCCTCTGCGTCGACGACATCCCAGCACAAAATATTCCACGCCAATATGCAGATACCCAACTCTCTCTGATCAAGTACGACTCCGTCACCCACGAAGATTTTTCAATACCATATTGACGAACCATTTCCTTCCATGTTATCTCAAAATCATGCACATCCAAACTGTCGTGAACTGCTAAATTCAGGTCACTTGAGATATCGTTCCAAAGTGGATGTTTTCCCAAATTTTTACCAGCATTTTTCAATATGTGACAAAGGCAGAGCCTGTGGTGAGTGTTGGGAAGATTTTTTTAATTGCATTACCAATTGCCCTTTCATGGTCTGTCAATATAACTGATGGAGCTCTACCCATGCATTCTAAAAACTTAGCAAAAACCCACTCAAAACTTTCCTTATAATCGTGCGTAACCAAAGCACAAGTAAAAACAACTGAATTCCCATGTTGATTCACCCCTATGAAAGGGGAAAAAGGCATGTGATACCTGTAACACCATGATATATTCTATCAGATTAATTATATACTACAATTAAGTTGGTAAATATATAGTATTTCGTAATACCAAGCAACTAAAGTAAAACGCATACAAAAACACTATACAACTATCCTACGAAACAAAACTTAAACTTAAATAACCATACCAATAAAATCATTAACCAGAATAATGATATAGTACAATTAAATTGGTAATTTTAATTTTAATTTTATAAATTCTTGAAGCAGGTTAAAACATTAACACAAAAACATATATACTCCATACGAAAACACTTCTATTCTTACATAACCAAACAAACAAATATGATTAATCAAAATAACATTTTAACACAGATAAATTGAGATATAACATCTTACATATTCGTCAAGAAACTTGTATCCTACGTCACAGCGCCGCCGTAAGCTTTAAACATAGCTCGACAACGTGAATCACACCAAAAAAAACGTTTATTGGAGCCCTAAAATCGTCGAGCTCAATTACATAGAATTAATTAGGATCCTCCTCTTTCATCTTCTCAAAATATGCCTTCAATTCTTCAGCATCGCTATCTATAAGACTACGTCTTCGTTCTTGATTGATGGCGTTTCGACTATCACTAAACTTAAAGCCAAGGTTCCCATGATCTCCCCCACTCCAAGACCAACGACTTGTAAGTATTTAATATTGAAATACCAGCAGCATCATTGATCATCATCCTCTTATTGAAGTAGTCATTTATATGTCTAAACCCAACAAAAAATCGGCTTTTCTTAGGATCCATCTCATGGTTGTGCTCTAAATGGCATTTCGTTATCTTCACTACGTCTACATCGTCGAAATAACGGGACTCAATGTAAACCTGACAGGCATCCTTGGTTTTAGCAGCATGACCACAACAAAGCCTTAATCTTTCATACATATGATACCGTGGTTCATTCTTAAAGGAACCTTTATTGAAACACCGTCTTCCTTGTACTTGTCAAAGAGTTTATTAGAACGAATGTACCATGAAAACCCCCTCTTATATGCGTAAGAGTGGGCGAAAGCAGCGAGTTCTTCATATGACTTGTAAGCCAAACTTACAACAGGTTCAACAATGTTATCGTTCTCAACAGCAGTAACGACAGTGTCATCATCATCCACTGGACTGTCGCCATACAACTGGACATAGTCTCTAATTAAATCACCATTGCCATTATCTTCCGCTTCACCATTGCTATTAGTTTCTGCTGGTCGTGAACATTCGGCTTCTTCATACACGTTATTGAGATCAAAATCGAGCGCTATTTAATCAAATGTTGAACGAGTATAAAAAAATAAGGTTTCGAAATTTTTAATTTTACAATATTAATCACTGTATTTTTTTGAGTATAAGTTACTGTATTTAATTTAGAGTTGTTTAAGTAATGAAAATAATAAGAGTGATAAAGTGTTAATTATAAAGATTAGATTAAAATAAGTGTTGTTAATTATGGAGATTAGATTAAAATAAGTGTTAATTAATATTGGGGTTATTCCCAATACTACTTCCGCCAAATCCCTCCCATATTTCCCTCCAAACAAAAAAAGAATCTTTGACTTACCTTTACACGTGGCGCGCGCTGACTGGTCCATGTACCAAGCCCTTGTACACGCCGTGTACATCTAACATCTTTGAGGGGTACATATACTATAAAATGAGGTACTAAAAATAACGGTCATAATATACGATAAAATAGGTACAATTGTTATGAAAACATGTACCAAATAAATGAGACATTCAGTAATAAAATGGGTACGAAAACTATATAAAGGGGTACGATAAAATGGTCTCTCAATACTTGGTGAGAGACCGTTTCTCCAAAGTTTTCGAGTAAACTAAATGTGGTAACATTCACAAGATACTATGACTAATTATGGCAAAAATGAGTTTATATTTGAATATCTCATGAAAATGTGTTGTGATATATTTCACATTTAAGTTATTTTATTGCATTGGATAGTGTTTTCAATGTAACTAACAATTTCCAAAAGACTTACACTTACCAAATAATATTCGGTAGTTATCCTGTGACGATTGTATCCCTTGTTTTTTTTTACAAAATATGACCACTTTTTAGTAAATAGTAACCACTTTTGGGTAAATACTAAATAGTGACCACGTTGAAAAAATGGGTCATTTTTTAGGCATAAAAAGTGGTCAATATTTAACCAAAAGGGGTTATTCTTTGTCAAAAAATGGTCACTCCACATATCATCTCTCTTGAGTCTTTGTAGGTTTAACAAAGAAGATAATCACGTTTCATAACTCAATTTTTTCTAGGGTTTCTCCTAGGGTTCGTGTCTAGGTCTAGGGTTTAGGTCTTGGTTTCCTCCTCCGGTTCGAGGCTTCTCTCACGTTCTTGAATGTGAGATTGGATCTTTTTGCTTTCTTTTTTTGTTGTTTGCTTTTTTTTTTTTGTGCAGGACCAGAACTAGGGCTTTTTCCGATGGCTTCATCTTCGTGGAAAGGGAAAGGGGTGATGGGAACGAACATTGATGCAATTGTGTGGGATGAAGGAATTGATGAGGAAGATGCGAGGGGGCAGTTGATGCTGGTGGGTAAGATATGGGCACAAAAATCAATCAATGTGAAGGCGGCTGTTGACACGATGATTAAGATTTGGAACCCTATCAAACCAATTATTGGCAATATTATCGATGCTAAGGAGAAGACTTTTGTGTTTCATTTTGGGGCGGCGCGTGATAAGGAGAAGGTGTTGGAAAACCAACCTTGGCACTTCGACAAATTTGTGTGGTGTTTCAATGAGGCAAATCATGCGGGTAAGATCACGAATACTCCTCTTTTTCACGTTCCATTTTGGGCGAGGGTATACGATTTGCCAATTTCTGGACGCAAGAGCGAGGCTAATGCTATGAGGATGAGGGCGATGCTAGGTTCGTACATTGGGATGGAGGTAGGGCCTAATCCTGAGATGGATAGGGCTATTCGGATCAGAATTTTGCATGATGTCAGAAACCCTTTGAAGGCTGTGATTCCCATTCGTCTGAACTCTGGGAAGGTGGAGTCGTTTGAGGTAAAAATATGAGCGGTTACCGACGTACTGCTATGGTTGTGGGGTGTTAGGGCATGGGGAAAATGATTGTGAGGAGGGTCTTTTTGAGGAAGAAGACATAAACTTCAGGGACTGGGTTCGAGCTTCTCCGTGGAAGATTACAAAAACAGTGAAGGAGGGGGCAGGGAAAGCCATGAGGTCTCTTAATAAGTGTAGATACCCGTATCCGTCGATATTGGAATTTATAGAGAACCCGACAAACACCCGATGATGATAGGACACATGTATTTATTAGTTGTCATTGTCATTATTTGGGTTCGTTTTACGATGTAGAATGAGCGTTGTCGACGGAGTATTTTATTAATTTAAATGATATTTAAATTAAAGCTTTTTTAAGGTGAATTCATTTTACTTTATTTTGAGTTTATTTTCTCAAGGTTATTTTATTGAAAATAAAATAAATAATTGATTTGAAAAATCATTTTATGAGTATATTTGATTTGAAAAATCATTTATTTTAATGTGTTAATCGATTTGAAAAATCGAATTTGAAAATCGAAAACTCGTTTTAATCACACGTTTTGGAGCTCGATTATAGCTCGGTTTTTTGAGCCCGTTTTCTTTACGAGTTGGCATGAATCTCGAGTACACTAACCAACCTAGGCTTCTACCCATCCAACCCCAGTTCGAACCCCGATACCCACGTCCCAAATCTCGCCCCAATCACGACCAAAACAGCCCAACTCTTTCCCCTTACCCGCGTTAGCTCGACCCCTCCTCCAACCCGTTTTGTGTGCTTCAAAGCTTGACCCAAACCCGCCACAACCAACCCAATTCTTGCTCCACATTACCCACAACAACCCATCACCCAAACCCACCATGAAACCCATCCAATTCCCGTCCCAAATACTCCACAAACACCCCCCAAATAACATAAGCAGCCCCCCCTGTTTTGCGTGCTCAAACCCGAGTCCAAAACCCGCTCCAAACACCACCTAAACCCGTGCCCATTAACCCTAAACCATACCCTAGTATCCTACCCATATTATCTTAGCTTAACCACCAAGCAAACCCCCCATACAAACCCTAAAAACCCCACGAAATAGCTGATGGACAGCAGCTATGCAAACCGAGCCGGACTGCTTGTTGCTCCCTTTTACCCTACTTTAACTCCCTATAAATACCTCCTCTCTACCATACATTCATTCCTATAAGTTCTCCATACATACTACCGTCACTCACCAGCATTAATCTCCAAAAACAAACCCTAATTGCCTCTCAAAACTCTCGACAAAACCGAGACATCCAAACTGAAACAGTTTCTGTCTCTCTCGAAATACAATTTGTTTCCCCTTCAAATCTCCATTAAAATTCGAGTTTCTTGTTCCTAATTAACCACATAACATCCCTCAACATCTTAGAAAAAGATTCATGAGCCAAATTGACCTTGAGAGTACACGAATCCCCTCGAAAAACAGAGTGTCATACACTCTGTTTTCGCGGCTTTTCCTGTCTGTCCAGTTCTGTTTGTGCTCATTTTTCGTGCCCAATAACTCAGAACGAGCGTGGTTTGTTTTAAGATCATTGTTCTCCTCTCTTTCTAGTTTTCAAAACATCTTTTAAATCTAATTTTCACCGTGAAACGAGTGAGAAATTGCAGTTTAAAAGTTGCTGTCCAGATTTGCAAAAAAACGTGTTGTTGCTTTGTTCCTTCGTCGACGATGGCCTCTCGAGATAAAATCTACGATCGATTACGACCCAAGACGGTGTCAACGATACATGTAGATTGAGGGTGCATCAAATCCTCCTTTTCTCCCTTTTATTTCGTTTTTTTTAGGTTTGTTTTTTATTGTTCGTTTTTACATTGTTTATCGTTTTGTATCGTTTGATATCGTTAACTATGAAACTAGTTTAGTCTGAGTATGAGTTAAAGTACCACCATGGACACCCGCGTTGACTTGAGTTGGGAAAGAAATCCGCCACATCGGTCGGTCGTATCCCCCTTCTCATTTACATATCCTCGTGTTCAAGGTAGGACATTAATAAAACGAATTCTAACTTTGTTCCTCGCTTTTGACCCCTCGCTTGTTTCGCTCAATTCGACCTGCCCTAGGACCCTTCGCATGTTAGTTCGACCTCTGATTGTTAACATATGACTCATTTAGACGGCATTAGGTCGTTTTAATAACCTAATTAGACATGTTAGGTGGTATCGACATAGCCTTAAAAATCGATTAACAATTCTATAACCTAATTGAATTCATCTTCCCATTCACTAACTTTCTCGCTAGCATGGAAGTGCGTGCTTAACACCTTTCCATTTGCACTCGTTGACAAATTAGAATTGTTTTTAATCTAGTTCGTAATTATTTAATTTAATTTATCATTAATTAACCTTTAATTTGTTTTACTTGTTTCTATTATTTTAAATTTTGTTTTTATTATTTTTTAGGGTTCAAAATATGTAAATTTAATTTAGTGAATTTTTCCGTAATTTATTTTGCTGATTTCGAAATTAAAATGCAATTAACTTTGTTTTCTACAAAAACCGTGCACTGCACGGGTCTGTTCTGACTTCTGATGCGCGCACTGCACGGGTCTGTTCTGACTTCTGATCCGTGCACTGTACGGGTCTGCCAGTTTTGAATTCTTTTCTTCTTTTGTTTCTTTAATTGTTTACTAATCCTATTTTAATAAATATGGATTGGTGAATAATTTTAATGAGTTGGGTTCAATTTAATTAATAAGTTGTACCTAATTTATTTCAAACCTTTGTATTTGTTTAATTTAATTTAATTAGTTTAATTCTAGTCTAATTTGTTTACTAATTAATAAATCGGCTAACATCATTAATCAATATAACTTAGTTTTAGCCTTTTTGTTTACATTTATTTTATTTGTTAAGTCATAATAGTTTAAGTTGTTTTTTGTTAGTTTGTATTGTAATTTTGTATCATGTATATAGGTTTTATTTTAATTGAGTCAAAATAATTTCGATAGTTGTTGTAATTAGATCGAGTTGTAATTTATTTCTCGTTGTGTCGGCATGAAATGCCTGGGTTGTAATAGGATAGATCCCAATGGCTCCCCCATTCCTCCTAAGCCGTGTTTGCGCATCTTTTATTTCAATTCAACCAACATGCTAAAACAACTTTGACAAAGTTAGTATTCATGCATTAAACGACATAGAAATTATTGTCACATGTTAGGGTTTTAAAACGATGTTTGCATATCATATATCGTAGTAGCTACGACCTTGTTTGAAATCCGATACTTGACTTAGTAGAGGCCGTTATTGACGGGCGGGGTTAGGTGTCCTTATGGGCTTCCTAACACGTACCCTCACCCCTTACTCAAGATCTATGGTTTGTGGATCCGTCTAAATACCATTGGATTACGAGAGTCATTCGAATCGAGTGATATAGGGTACAAGTCTTTATATTTAATCACTCGTAGTCGTTTGGCTTTATGCTTTTCGACGAAAGGTGTAAAGTTGACTTGAACGATTCCAAGTTCCCAAAAACCTTGGTGAGGACTCTAATTTGTCTTAATTCGATTCGAAAGAACCTCGAGTCGATTATGCCTAGTGTGGATCCCGCGGACGCAGTTCCCGCGGGCGTTGTCCACAGTTTGGCGACTCTGCTAGGGAAAAGAGGACTAGTTACACTTTGTTTCTAGGGTCTTTTCCTCCGAGGTGAAACTTGAAAAGAAAGTATTGGAAAGTAAAACATTACTCGTAGTGCTACGATTCATGCATAAACCCTTAAGGACTTTCCCGGGCCGTCCCAGCGCTTCTTTGTGACGCGTGGGGGGCGACGTCCCACTATGCCAGGAACTTGCACATTGCTTGTTTCCGCTCCGCCTCGTCGTGGTTCTTGATGGTGGGGATGCTCTTCTAGGTACTCTACCTAAAGGCCCTTGCTCTATAAGACCCAAAAAGGATGGAGGGCATAGACCTTCTTGTAGAAGACTTGCCGAGACTTAGAGATGTCTAGGAGCATACATCCTTATAACATGAGAATGACAATGTGCGAAATGAATTTCCCGAGTCTTTTCAAATTTTCCGTGTAGATTTCAGAACCGAACTTTTGAATAACTTACTTTCAAATTAGCATGGTTTTAAAAACGCGGAATGCTGCCCAAATAGGACTAGATTTTTCGGCCCAAAATGAGCTTTTATAGCCGGCATGCTGCCCATTTTAAATCTCATTTTCAAATCGATTATTCGTTTTTTTTTTTTCAAATTCAATCCAAAATGCCTCTCGAACCTTAACCAAGCATGAAATGCGTCGAGTCGTGTCCGGGTCCTAGCCGTGTTTGGCTAGGCGTGTTTCGTCCTAGGTGTCTAGAAAACCACCTCGTTGGGTCACCCAAGCTCACCTCTTGGGATTCGAGTCATGTGAGTCGACCAATTGGTCTAGGATAGTCCACAGAAACGTCCAAGCTAGGCCATTTAGGGCATTTCACTTAAACCTATGGGCTATGTTAGTCCAATCACGGGTTTAGTCACACCGAGTCCGGTTTTGAATCGTGTTATGATGGTTCAGGTCGTGTCGTTTTGTCGAGTCCAAAATGAATCGGGGTCTAAATCCAACCGTGAGTCGAACCTTTTGGTTAGTCAGTCTTAAGCCGAGTCTTTGCTTGAGTCAAGTTGGTGTCGTGTCCTTAAGTGTGCAGGGGCTCTTACTTTAAATATTGACTCGGTTCGGGGTTTTCTTGTAGAAAGGCCGCCAAAAACCCGACGTCAAGCAATGGAAGATGCTGTTAACAAACTCACTGAGGCCGTGAACCTCATGAGGGCCAGAATGGATGTGATCGAATCCAAGCTGGGTGAAGATCCCTCTTTATCTACCTCACCTCTGACTGATCTGGAGAAACGGTTCAAGTTCATTGAGGACCGTCTGAAACTCTCCCAGGGGAAGAACATCCACTACAAAAATGCTAGGGCCTATGCCCCAGTTCAGGATAAGTTGCCTACAAACATGGTACTCACTGATATCCCAAAGTTTAAGGGCACAGAAGATCCAGTCCACCATGTTAAGGCCTATAAGTACCTGCCGACATGCTCTCTGAAATTTTCGCTCAATCTCTGGATGAACACCCGAAGGCGTGGTTCTACAATCTGGACCTTAAGAATTTCCCTACCTTCAAAGATATCACGGTGGAGTTCTGTAAGCACTATGCTGATAATGTCGAGATTCAAACCAACATAAGAACATTGGAGGTGATGACACAGAAAGACAAAGAAGGCTTTACTGAATTCCTTGCAAGATGGCGCGCTGAAAGCGTGAAATTAGCCAAGAAGCCTGACGAAGTTGAAATGGTAGATAAGTTCGTAAAGAATCTACGACCTATTTACCGCAATGCTCTGAAATACCAGAATTTTGGCTCTTTCAAAGAATTGATAAGAATCGGGATAAAGGTAGAAGATGATGTCATAAGGGCAGAGGCTGAAAAGCCGAAAGGGTACCAAGGGGCCTCATCGTCTAAGGCCAAGGCCCCAGCAACGACCCATATTGATGAGGCCATCAATCTCTTAGAAGGGCAATCGAAGAAGCCGCAGTGCCAAGCTCCGAGGGCATTCACCGATATCAGATGCACTTATACATACGCTCTCCAAAGGCTCATAGCCCAAGGAAAGTTGAAGCCTATTGGTCCAACTCCGGACCCTCCCGCTGATCAACAAGGTAAATGGTATAAACCAAATGCCTACTGTGCCTTTCATCAAGGGAAAGGCCATGATACTGAAAGGTGCTATCGACTGAAGCACGAAATCCAAGACATGATTGAGAATGGAACACTCCTGATCCCAACTGTTAAACCCAATAACATCACCAATCCATTTAGCGATCACGCCAATTTTGTTTCTGTCGAAGACAATGTCGATTATTCCCATCTTATCCGCCCATGTCACTTGAAAGGGGTGTTTATCGGGAAAATATTTGTGGATTGCTTTGAATTCTTGCCAAACCCGAAGAATGAAATTCGAGTTGGGAGTCTTGCTCTAGAATGTACTCCTCTCATTAACGAAGTTAATAAAAGACAATTCGATTCGCCAACCTTCATCACTGGCGTAGATCCTCAGAGGACTACCTCGGGATGGAGGCAAACCGTCACAGGGATCAAGGACTAGAACCGAGCATCTAAACTGACAGCTGAACAAGGGAAAGCTCAAGACCAGATTTGAAAAATTATGAGTCGGGATCTGTTTTCTTTTCTTAGTCGAGTCGAGTCTAGGACTTTCTTTTCTTGAAGTTGAGTCGGGATGACCTAGGGTGTGTCCTAGGAATCGTTCCTTCGAGTCTGTTAAGCATTTGCCTTCCCAATAAAAAGTTGCAGTTTCGTTTCAAAATATGTCTTGTTTTCAATCCTCAATCATTCTGAAAGCATGATAAAATGCACAACACACTCAAAGGCATCCCTGGGGTAGAAATATGTCCCGTTTCAAAATGTAAGGTACACTAGGATCCCGTGTTTGATTCCTTTACCTATTCCATGTCTGGCGGTAGAAAACCTCCATCTGAACCAATGTTTATGACAAGCTTTTAGACGATTCTATGACGAACCCGAACTAGCTCCTTGTTTCCCCTATCGATGGCGGAAGGCAAGCCTTTTTCCCATAGAATCATCCCCTCTCGAAGAGAGAAGATATCAACCCGTTCTAAGAAGGAATTGTTAATTCTAACCCAATTTAGTTGGCGAAGCCCAGTTTTTAAGGTGTATCCAGTTGTGACTAAGGGAATGAATAAAAGACCATTTTCAAGAAGAGAAGAAAAAAAAGAAAAAGAATGAAAAGATGAGAAAAAAAAGGACGAAAAAAAAGCAAAAGAAAAAAATGAAAAATGAAAAAAAAAAGATGAAAAAGCATGAAAAAAATGAGAAAAAGAGAAAAATTGGAAAAATGAAAAAAATGAAAAAAGAAAAGTGATGAAAGAAAAAGAAAAAAGGAAAAAAGATGTTGAAGTTACTGCAGAACGCTTTTGGTTGAATGTTGAAGTTACGGAAGTCAGAAGTCAAGTCAAGTACCCATAATTGAAGTTCAATGGGCGAAGCCCAAAAGCTTAAGTAGTAACCTCTTTACCCTCTAAGTCCTTCCTGAGACAGTTACAAGGGGATAGTCGGGAATTTTGAGAATCATTCCGCTCGTGTCGTTACACTTAGCCTTTAGGGTCCAGACATGGAAATTTGAACCCACGTCATTTTCCAACCCATTTGCACTCGGGTTTCATCAAACCCGAGACACCATCTCCATCCACATCAGCAGCCATAGCCCTTAGCCTTAGCTCCACAAAACGAACTTTCAGAATGATGGTTTACCTTGCGAACCTATTTTTACCAAGCTCCACATCCCAAAGAATCACAACCTTTTGTACCAACCCTAGACACGGGATACAACGGTACCTTACAGGCTATAATGGGATACGACATGATACCTTAGGTGAAACCTTCGAGTGTGTACACACAATTAAAATGCCAAGTTTATGCACCTCGATCGAACTATGTCGGATTTGATTTCGCTTCACGCGAATACGTAGGCAGTCCTTCATATTAAAGGATTCAATCCACTCATCAACCAAGTTGTCATCTTGTCGGTTTATTACGGGTTTTAACCAAGTCCAAATGAAGCCACCTTTGTTTGAGTCGATCTTAGCACTCGATGTAGGCTAGGATAAGGATATAGGTTCGGATGAATAGTATCAAGTCTCAGAATGAGCTTTATCTAACGGTTTAGGCAAAGATGCTGAGTCACATAGATGTGGGTTTGTGTTGGGAACAGAAAATATGAAAAACCCGCTGAAAAGAAAGAAGGCGTGGAAGAAAAAATAGTAAAAGCCCGCTGAAAAGAAAGAAGGCGGTGGCAAGAAATGATGAAACTCGCTGAAAAGAAAGGAGGCGAGGAGAAGAGCGACAGAATGCTCCCGACAAAAGTCATGTGTGATGTCTAAGTGTTCTCATAAAATCAGTCTGTGTTTAGTGTCTGGGCGAAGCCAACGTTGTTGCTCTGTGATTTTAATCCACCTTGTCAATGCCAAGTGATCTTGATTCCCATGTGCCCTCAGGAGCACGCCCATGCCATACGATATATCTGTCTCAAGTCCGACGACCTTGTGATTCCCATTTGCCATCTTTTGGTGCCAGAATGGCCAATTTACATTTTTACCCCCAACAAGTCCATAATTGAATTAAAACCCGTGCACACTTAGGGTTTTATTTTCCTTTTTTGTTTTACGGTAGCGGGCTACGCCCACGTTGTTTACGAGTCATACGGAGTGTCTGAGTCGTATTTCATGCTCACACATCAAGGTTCGATTTCAAAAAAATTTCAAAATTTCAAAATTTCAAAATTCCAAAAACTTTTTGCGAATTGTGGATAGATGATCCAAGTAGTGGAATCTTTTTGGGTCGATGACCCAATCTTTCGAAATTCAAAATTCAAAATAAAAAATTCAATATTTGAAGGGCCGATGGCCCAATTTTCTAAGTGGTGACAAATTCGAAATGCAGGTCGATGACCCAATTATTCAAAATTTTCAAATTCAATTTTCGGGTCGATGACCCAATTTTTGAAATGATCCAATTTCAAGATTGATGATCCAAATGTGCTTATGTGATGGTTATTGCTAGTACGTTTTTGTGTTTCAAATATAGCAGGATATGCTTCAGCTGGGGGCTCTAAAGTCTTCGACTTTAGAGCCATTGCAAACTGGGGGTTCTGAAGCCGTTGGCTTCAGAGACCATAATCAGGATGTAAAGGATGACATCCACCAAGAATTCAATTCAATTACAAGAGTAAGAAATGGAAGAATTCCGTAGCTGAAAGCAAATGATGAAAGCGGCGGCAACCTCCTCGGAAAGTCCCGTCCCATTTAGGCACCTGCCAGCAGATGATAAGCTTTGGGCAAAGGTCAACAGATGATGAATTTTGGACAAATGCCAGCAGATGATAAAACTTTGGGCATGTGTCGGCGAGTTCTTAACTACGACGCGGTTTGATTCTCATCGAAAACGGATACGTAGGCGCCTAAGGATAAGGCTCAATCCACCATATATGCAATTTATGGGTCGACGACCAATGATGACAATTTGACGGAACGAAAGCAAGAGTTAATCCCCGACGAAGTTTCGGTATGATCTCTTCTTATGGTCAAGGCGAGCTTATATACGCAAGTCTAATGGACTATAAACGACCCGCGGAATCCTCAGGTCCAAAGGGACCTGGGGTATACTTTGACTTTCGCCTTGTCCAAGCCTCAGTCAAAGTGGGGGCTCTGTAGATACCCGTATCCGTCGATATTGGAATTTATAGAGAACCCGACAAACACCCGATGATGATAGGACACATGTATTTATTAGTTGTCATTGTCATTATTTGGGTTCGTTTTACGATGTAGAATGAGCGTTGTCGACGGAGTATTTTATTAATTTAAATGATATTTAAATTAAAGCTTTTTTAAGGTGAATTCATTTTACTTTATTTTGAGTTTATTTTCTCAAGGTTATTTTATTGAAAATAAAATAAATAATTGATTTGAAAAATCATTTTATGAGTATATTTGATTTGAAAAATCATTTATTTTAATGTGTTAATCGATTTGAAAAATCGAATTTGAAAATCGAAAACTCGTTTTAATCACACGTTTTGGAGCTCGATTATAGCTCGGTTTTTTGAGCCTGTTTTCTTTACGAGTTGGCACGAATCTCGAGTACACTAACCAAACTAGGCTTCTACCCATCCAACCCCAGTTCGAACCCCCATACCCACGTCCCAAATCTCGCCCCAATCACGACCAAAACAGCTCAACTCTTTCCCCTTACCCGCGTTAGCTCGACCCCTCCTCCAACCCGTTTTGTGTGCTTCAAAGCATGACCCAAACCCGCCACAACCAACCCAATTCTTGCTCCACATTACCCAAAACAACCCATCACCCAAACCCACCATGAAACCCATCCAATTCCCGTCCCAAATACTCCACAAACAGCCCGCAAATAACATAAGCAGCCCCCCCTGTTTTGCGTGCTCAAACCCGAGTCCAAAACCCGCTCCAAACACCACCTAAACCCGTGCCCATTAACCCTAAACAATACTCTAGTATCCTACCCATATTATCTTAGCTTAACCACCAAGCAAACCCCCCATACAAACCCTAAAAACCCCACGAAATAGCTGATGGACAGCAGCTATGCAAACCGAGCCGGACTGCTTGTTGCTCCCTTTTACCCTACTTTAACTCCCTATAAATACCTCCTCTCTACCATACATTCATTCCTCTAAGTTCTCCATACATACTACCGTCACTCACCAGCATTAATCTCCAAAAACAAACCCTAATTGCCTCTCAAAACTCTCGACAAAACCGAGACATCCAAACTAAAACAGTTTGTGTCTCTCTCGGAATACAATTCGTTTCCCCTTCAAATCTCCATTAAAATTCGAGTTTCTTGTTCCTAATTAACCACATAACATCCCTCTACATCTTAGACAAAGATTCACGAGCCAAATTGACCTTGAGAGTACACGAATCCCCTCGAAAAACAGAGTGTCATACACTCTGTTTTCGCGGCTTTTCCTGTCTGTCCAGTTCTGTTTGTGCTCGTTTTTCGTGCCCAATAACTCAGAACGAGCGTGGTTTGTTTTAAGATCATTGTTCTCCTCTCTTTCTAGTTTTCAAAACATCTTTTAAATCTAATTTTCACCGTGAAACGAGTGAGAAATTGCAGTTTGAAAGTTGTTGTCCAGATTTGCAAAAAAACGTGTTGTTGCTTTGTTCCTTCGTCGACGACGGCCTCTCGAGATAAAATCTACGATCGATTACGACCCAAGACGGTGTCAACGATACATGTAGGTTGAGGGTGCATCAAATCCTCCTTTTCTCCCTTTTATTTCGTTTTTTTTATGTTTGTTTTTTATTGTTCGTTTTTACATTGTTTATCGTTTTGTATCGTTTGATATCGTTAACTATGAAACTAGTTTAGTCTGAGTATGAGTTAAAGTACCACCATGGACACCCGCGTTGACTTGAGTTGGGAAAGAAATCCGCCACATCGGTCGGTCGTATCCCCCTTCTCATTTACATATCCTCGTGTTCAAGGTAGGACATTAATAAAACGAATTCTAACTTTGTTCCTCGCTTTTGACCCCTCGCTTGTTTCGCTCAATTCGACCTGCCCTAGGACCCTTCGCATGTTAGTTCGACCTCTGATTGTTAACATATGACTCATTTAGACGGCATTAGGTCATTTTAAAAACCTAATTAGACATGTTAGGTGGTATCGACATAGCCTTAAAAATCGATTAACAATTCTATAACCTAATTGAATTCATCTTCCCATTCACTAATTTTCTCGCTAGCATGGAAGTGCGTGCTTAACACCTTTCCATTTGCACTCGTTGACAAATTAGAATTGTTTTTAACCTAGTTCGTAATTATTTAATTTAATTTATAATTAATTAACCTTTAATTTGTTTTACTTGTTTCTAATATTGTAAATTTTGTTTTTATTATTTTTTAGGGTTCAAAATATGTAAATTTAATTTAGTGAATTTTTCCGTAATTTATTTTGCAGATTTCGAAATTAAAATGCAATTAACTTTGTTTTCTACAAAAACCGTGCACTGCACGGGTCTGTTCTGACTTCTGATCCGCGCACTGCACGGGTCTGTTCTGACTTCTGATCCGTGCACTGTACGGGTCTGCCAGTTTTGATTTCTTTTCTTCTTTTGTTTCTTTAATTGTTTACTAATCCTATTTTAATAAATATGGATTGGTGAATAATTTTAATGAGTTGGGTTCAATTTAATCAATAAGTTGTACCTAATTTATTTCAAACCTTTGTATTTGTTTATTTAATTTAATTAGTTTAATTCTAGTCTAATTTGTTTACTAATTAATAAATCGGCTAACATCATTAATCAATCTAACTTAGTTTTAGCCTTTTTGTTTACATTTATTTTATTTGTTAAGTCATAATAGTTGAAGTTGTTTTTTGTTTGTTTGTATTGTAATTTTGTATCATGTATATAGGTTTTATTTTAATTGAGTCAAAATAATTTTGATAATTGTTGTAATTAGATCGAGTTGTAATTTATTTCTCGTTGTGTCGGCATGAAATGCCTGGGTTGTAATAGGATAGATCCCAATGGCTCCCCCATTCCTCCTAAGCCGTGTTTGCGCATCTTTTATTTCAAATCAACCAACATGCTAAAACAACTTTGACAAAGTTAGTATTCATGCATTAAACGACATAGAAATTATTGTCACATGTTAGGGTTTTAAAACGATGTTTGCATATCATATATCGTAGTAGCTACGACCTTGTTTGAAATCCGATACTTGACTTAGTAGAGGTCGTTATTGACGGGCGGGGTTAGGTGTCTTTATGGGCTTCCTAACACGTACCCTCACCCCTTACTCAAGATCTATGGTTTGTGGATCCGTCTAAATACCATTGGATTACGAGAGTCATTCAAATCGAGTGATATAGGGTACAAGTCTTTATCTTTAATCACTCGTAGTCGTTTGGCTTTATGCTTTTCGACGAAAGGTGTAAAGTTGACTTGAACGGTTCCAAGTTCCCAAAAAACTTGGTGGCGACTCTAATTTGTCTTAATTCGATTCGAAAGAACCTCGAGTCGATTATGCCTAGTGTGGATCCCGCGGACGCAGTTCCCGCGGGCGTTGTCCACAATAAGGCATTAGAGGAGGAGGGAAAGAAAGATGAGGAAGATGCTATTGCTAAAATTATTGATAAGCTAAAACATATAGCAGTGGGTTGAAGAGGAAATAAGACAATGGCGGAGGAGGGAGTGGATAAGAACAGAGGAGGGAATGAGTTGCAGGGAGGTTTGCGAGAGGTTGTCCAGGAGATAGTGGATGGGGGGGAACTGATGAAAGTGGTATGGCGGATTCTGGAAAGAGTGTAGAGGCAGGGAAGGGGATGGAGGTTCGTGAAGTGGGGCAGCAACTGGTGACAGCAGTGGAGGGAGGATAGATGCAATGGAGGAAGGTAGGGGAAATCGAGAGGATGAAAAGAGGGATGAGGGGAGTATTAAGAGAATGTTAGACAGGGGGATGTGGGGGCAAGAAAGGGGAGGTGTTGAGAGGTCTGATATGGGGGTGCTGGCAAGTCTGAAGGGAGGCGATAAGTTATCTGTGATGGGGGTGATGGGTGGAAAGAAGGGAGGTACTGGGGGAAGGGGAGGTAAGTGGGTTCGGTTGCCAAGGGAAGGAGGAAGTGGGGAGAACCATGAGAGTGGGAATGTGACGGGTGAGAAGAGAAGTCGTGAGTTGGAGGAAAGAGTGGAGAGTGGGAAGAAAGCGAAGAATTCGAAAGACGGGGGCGTCATTATACCTGAGGCGGTGGTTGAGAGTGCTCAACCCCGCCGGGCCCAATGAGTCTTTTGAGTTTAAACTGCCGGGGATTAGGCCACCCCAATGCAGTGGGAGCGCTCCGTTATTTAATAAGACGGGAGGCCCCGGCCATGGTGTTTCTTTGCGAGACAAAACTCAGTGGTCGTGAAATGAAGACTGTTCGCGCGAAATTCGAAGGGTATGCGGGATTGGAAGTTGATAGTGTGGGCAGGTCTGGTGGTCTCGCTTTCTGATGGAGTAATAAAATTGATTGTGAGTTTGTTTCAGCTTCGGTTCATTACATGGACTTTATTGTGAGAGATGGGTCGGGGGATTCGCGAGTGACTGGCTTTTATGGGTGGCCCGCTGTTGCTGATAGACACCTTTCTTGGCAGCTTCTACGGATCCTTGGGAGGCAATCTTCGCTCCCGTGGATGTGTATAGGGGACTTCAATGAGATTTTGTTTGCTAATGAGATGAAGGGTGGGAATCGTGCGCAGTGGCAGATGAACAATTTTCGTGAGGCTGTGGAGGAGTGTGGTTTGGCCGATATTCAATTTGACGGATATGAGTACACTTGGGATAACGGACAAGCGGGTGAAGTTAATAGGCAAAGCAGGATTGATAGGGCGATGGGTACGGGTGAGTGGAAGGATAAGTTTCCATATGCTAGACTTATCCATCTTGGGCAAGAGTGGTCGGATCATTCACCACTTAAGCTTATTTTGGATAGGCGAGGGGAGAGGGAAAGCTGCACATCTAGGTTTCGCTTTGAGCAAGTGTGGGTGGGGGAGGAAGGGTGTGAAGAGGCTATGGCTCGGGGTTTTGACCGTGGGGGGGGAGGACTTGATGGAGGCTCTACGGGTCAGTGCGGTGGAGCTTTAGTAGTGGAAAAAGATTAGTATTGGTAAGATTGTCAAAGTTATTGCCATGAAAAGGAGACAAATTTCCCGTCTTAATGAAGGAGGGAGGGAGGTGGACAAGGTAAGAAAGCGAAGGAAATTGGTAGGTGAAGTGGCGGATTTGTGTCGACAAGAGGAGCAATTTTGGAGGCAACGATCGAGGGCATTATGGATTAAGGATGGGGATCGTAATACGAGCTTTTTTCATTGACAAGCTGGGCAATGAAAGGCGAAAAATCATATAGCTAAACTGGTGGATGACAATGGTGTGACGAGAATGGGTGATGCGGCTGTTTCTGAGGTGGCAACGGGGTATTTTCCGGACCTTTTGAGGTCGCAGGCACGAAATTTTGGGGAGGTGTTGGTGGGCATGGATGGACGGGTCACGGCTGCCATGAATAATATCCCGAGGCGTGAATATAGGGAAGAGGAGGTGATAGAGGCATTGAACAAAATGCACCCACTTAAGGCACCGGGACCGGATGGTATAAATGGGCTTTTCTACCAAACGTATTGGCATATCGTGGGACCTTTAGTGACACGCACAGTTCTCGGGGTTCTTGGCGGAGATCCTATGCCGGAGGGTCTTAATCATACGCATATAGTTCTTATCCCGAAGAAGAAAGCTCCGGATAAAATTCGAGATTTTCGCCCGATTAGTCTCTGTAACGTGGTTTATAAGCTTATCTCAAAAGTCCTTGCGAACCGGTTGAAGCTTTTCTTAGGTGAGGTCGTATCCGAAAATCAAAGTGCATTTACCCCAGGAAGGTTAATAACGGATAATGTTCTCATTGCCTTTGAGCTCTTCCATTTTACGAAAAATTCTAGAAGTGTGGAAGGTAATATGGCCATTAAGCTTGATATGGCCAAAGCTTATGACCGAGTCGAATGGGATTTTTTGGAGGCTACGTTAAGATATATGGGCTTCGATGAGGATTGGGTGGGAAGGGTGATGCTGTGCGTTTCAACGGTCTCGTCGGCTGTGTTGATTAATGGTAATGCGAAGGAGTGCTTTAGTCCAGAGCGGGGTTTAAGACAACGGGACCCTCTTTCTCCGTATTTGTTTATTTTATGTGTCGAGGTGTTGTCTAATTTGATGAGGCGTGCGGTTGAAAGAGAAGTTCTTCATAGAATTCGGGTTTCAACGATGGCCCCTGTGGTTTCGCATTTACTTTTCGTGGACGACAGCATTTTCTTTTTGAGGGCTGCAATGGAGGAGGCTGCGACGGTCAATCGAATCCTTCGCTGCTATGAACACGCTTCCGGGCAGCTTATGAACTTAAGCAAAACGACGGTCTCTTTTAGTAAAGAGGGTGGGAGAGGATAGAAGAGTGCAAATTGCGAACTTCTTAGGCGTGGAAAGAGTGGAGGAACAGGCGAGGTATCTCGGGTTGCCAACGGTGGTGGGTCGATCCAAAAAACCAATTCTTGATATTATTCGGGAAAAGCTTCAAAAGCGATTGCCAGGGTGGCGTGGGAAGTACTTGTCTAGGGCGGGTAGGGAGGCTCTCATAAAGCCAGTAGCCAATGCTCTTCCTACTTATGTTATGAGTATTTTTCTGCTTCCGACAACTTTTTGTGATGAGCTGAGGACATTGGTTTCGAGGTTTTGGTGGGGGACGGAGGAAGGGAAAAGGACGATTAGTTGGGTGGCGTGGAAAAGGCATTGCAGGCCCAAGAGTATAGGCGGGATGGGGTTCAAATATTTTCGCAAATCAAACATGGCTCTTCTCGGGAAACAAGCGTGGAGGCTTCTTACATCCCCGGAGTGTTTGTGGGCACGGATTATGCGTATCAAGTACTTCAATAATAGCAGTTTTCTTGAGGCTCGCATTGGACATAATCCGAGTTATACTTGGAGGGGTATCGTGGAGGCGAGAGAGGCATGGGTAGAGGACTTCAACGCAATATTGGGAATGGGCAAGATACGCTCATATGGGGTGATGCTTGGCTGCCTTCGACCCATTCGGGGAGGCTGGTCTCGCCATGTGTGCCGGGCAGGGAAATGGCATGGATTGAGGAGCTGTTGAGTAGTGATGGGTGCGGGTGGAATGAGCAGAAAATTGAGGAGTACTTCCTTCCTTTTGAAAGGGAACAGATCAGGGACATTAAGCTAGGGAGACTCCCTCGACCGGACTCGTGGTATTGGGCGCTCGAAAAGGATGGTAACTACAGTGTTAAGTCGGCCTATAGGATGTGGGAGGGAACCGAGTTGAGTATGGCGGAGCCGTCTAGCTGGGAAAGGGAGAAGTGGATTTGGAGCAAACTTTGGAACACGCGGATTTGGCCTCGGATTAAGCTCTTTTTCTGGAAAATGTGCAATGATGCGATAGCTACAAAGGTAAATATTTCTTCTCGAGTCGGTAGTGAGGATGCTATGTGTCCTTTGTGTCGTTGTCATTATGAGTCGTGTCTTCATTTGTTTAGGGATTGTTGGGTGGCTAAGGGGGTGTGGGAAAGCTTACAGGTGGGACCACAACGGGGGGGTCATGGTTATGGGAATTCGAGATTGGGTGGAGGGGAGGTGGAAAGAGATGTATGAGGAAGGACGTGAGCTAATGATGGTGGGGTGCTGGGCTATTTGGGAGGCAAGAAATCGGGTTGTGTTCGAAGATAGGCGAGTGGAAGTGGGTGCCATAGTCAAGCGTGTTTGGAATGTGGTGGGGGAAATTGAAGGAGCACAGTTGGAGGTGGCGGGGCATGACACGGGGGATGGTAAAAGAGGAGCAGTGGCACGGCAGGAGGGTTGGCGAGCTCCAGAGGAGGGGTGGGTGAAGTTAAATGTGGATGCGGGGGTGAAGGAGAGTGTTGGTGTGAGCGTTGGGGCGGTGTGTCGTGATGCAATGGGTCGTGTGCTATGGGGTCTGTCTGTACAAAGTCGTGAGGTGTGGGATCCGAGGATAGCGGAAGCGGTGGCAGTGCTCGATGGCATGGAGGAAGCAACTCGGATGGGGCATGATAAAGTCGTGATAGAAGGTGATTGCTTGGAAGTGATAGAGGCGCTGAATCAACGGAAGTCGGGCCGTATTTCGTTTTTTCTAGTTATAGATGGTATTTTAAATTTATGTTCTTCTTTTACGTCAGTTAATGGATGAACGACATCATGACACTGTTGGGGCTGGTGTCCTTTACAGTTAGTGCAAGGACTTATAAATCTCTAAAAGGATCAAAGGGTATACTTTTGTATCATAATCAGTTGGTCCACGTTTATCAATAACGGTTGGCTTGCTAGATAAGTTTGACGTTATTGTCATACAGATGGCGGTGATCAACTGGTCCCTAAAAGTCACACCTATAGGATACGTTTGAGAGATGTGACGGTATGAAAATACAGTCATGTAGATGCCAAATTTGACTAACCAGTTAGTCTGAGTTATTTGACTAATAATTAGTCAAAATGTGATGTTGAGATATTTTATTTAATACGGATTAAATAATAATGGCTAAGGCGAATTAAGCAGTTAATTCGTAAATTGAATATAAGCGTTTTATATTTAATTAAATGTATATTGAATATAATTATACAATATCGTCTTTGTCGGACATGTATTAATGTTTCAACTAATCCGTATTATTAGTTGATGCTTTAATAACCGATAACCGATGACGATTTATAACAAAACCGCGTCATATACATTTTAGCGATTTGCGAACCAGACCATGAGCTAAAACTAAAAGGAAGTGGAAGCCCACTTCCCAAGAGAGCCCATGGCCGGCCGGTTGAGAGAGAACAAAAGAGAGGTTCTCCTCTCTTTTGTAACTTAATTCATTTCTCACAAAATTTTAGGGTTTTGAGAAAATTGCCTCTCAAAATTCGGATCTCTCATCCAACGAAAACACACAAAACAATCCTCTCAATATTGCAAGGCAATTAGAGGATTCTTTCTAGCACAAGGGCATTTCTCGGACGATCTTGGGTGCATCATTTAGGAGGAGTCTACTTTGATCTCTCATTGCCAATTTGCACTAGGACCGAAGGTTAATTCTTATCTTTATCGTTTCATTGTTGTTTTCGTTTATGACTATAAATCACGTATTAAATTTGCGTTATAATCCTTCAAATTATGGGTTTTATACGGATATTACCCTTCAGACACAACTCATAGAACAGTATAACTGATTGCCCTACTTATCATACGAACAAGCGTAAACGACAACATATGCACACATATTATCATACAATATAACTGAACACCACATAACATGTGAAACAAGTATCAACCATTCAATGTTATAGTACTCCAGCTATAACTTTTAACACTAACCATTCAATGTTATAGTACTCCAGCTATAACTTTAACAATACCCTTGCCTCATAACTCAACGTTATATTAGCTTAGCTATAACATTGACTTCATTAGCCCAATGTTACATTAGCATTAGCTATAACATCGACATGTGACTTAAGTTATAGTAGCCCAGCTATAACATTGAGCTATACTCTCAAAGTTATACGACTTCACCCATAACTTTATCACAACCTCAGAGTTGTACCAACCCAGCTATAACATTGAGCCATAATCTCAAGGTTATACTAGTTTAGCTATAACTCTAGGTCTTCTCCCATACCACCACTAAGCCGCCACTAGGGTTTCCATGGGGAACCCTAGCCGCACGCTCAAACACCCAAACGGAGCATAGGCAAGATACGTTATGCAGTTTAAACAACAAAACGCATACGTAAACACACAAGCACAATTAAACATGATAATAAACAATCAAACACGTACCAATTACACAAATCAATTATTAAATCATGTAAATTACATCAATTGGCATAAACACAATTAAAGGAAAACACCTAGTTACCTTATTAGCAATTAATGAAAACCTCCGTAAAGAAAACGACCAACAAAGCCTTGTCTCCAACACGTGTAAACATCCCAAAAACCGACACTAAAAAGAGGCTCAAATCGAAACCCTTGAAAACGCCATGAAAGCCCTTCTTCTTCTTTACCTATTAAATAAGAGACCCAAAACGTAGGTGTAAAGGTCCATACAAATAATCCCCATGAAATTATTTGGAGATAAATAGGTTGTAAAGATAAGAGCAAGGATTGTGGAAATATAATTTGTATATGAGTTTGGAAGAAGAAAAGATGTAAAACAATAGAGTCAAAGGGAGAAAAGAGAACAAAAGAGAGAAAGAGAGGAGGGAGTCGTGCTGCTGTTTCACGCACCAAAGAAAAGAATAGATTGACCTAGTTGCTTGCTAGGTTAAATCTATTTATAAGAGGATTAACTAATGGGCCTTGTATCCATTAGCTCATACAATGGATTATCTGATTACAAATTGGATTGAGTCATATTAAAAAGCTTGGAGAGCTTATAATAGAAAAGTAATTATTAAACTAAAATAGTCAAATCATGCCCGGACATTTTAACCCTTCCAAAAGTAGATTAAAATGAGAAATAATAAATAGAGAACGAAGACGATAAATATAAATATTCAAAATATATTATTAAACTCCGAAATAATTAATTTAATAAAATACTTTTATAATAAAATATTATTATAAAATACGGGGAGTTACAATTCAACCCCCTAAAAAGAAGTTTCGTCCTCGAAACTTGAAATTCAAAGACACAGCCAACAGAAGGTAAGAATTACAAGTGATCATCAACAAAGTTTATCTCGGAATCCTAACCGCTGCGCACTCTGATCTTTATCCAAATTCAAACCAAAAAAGATCCTAAATCCTCAATGTTATTATCATCTTCACACACACTATAACCTCAAAAGTCATATCAGACTCCAACCATTGCAACCCACAATGATCATTAAGCCAACATCTAGTTCTCATATTTCAAACACTCATCCAACTACATACCATTAGCCATCATTAAACAACTTATACGACCTCTCAAAATCGTGAACTCGTTACTATTACTCCAAATCCACATAACCTTTAACAAACACTTCAATTCTCTTTACTATTCACCACAAGATCCGACATTAACCAAAACCTCAAACAGATGATCTCTAAACCAATAGTATCTTTCGAATGAGAAAACTCTTCCCTTCACCAATGCCGGTATAACTACTCCAGCCTACACTAATATCCTCAAAGCGAGTAGTGCTTACCACCATATAAAACTGTTAAGCTCAAAAGAATTTAATATAAAACGTCATTAGTTCTCGATATACATTAGTATCCAAAGTCATCAATCTCAAGCCTCAAACTCTGACTAAACTATCAAAATTCTATCCAACCTCAATCACCTGACAAAATCATCAGTCGCTCTCGCAAGACCCAATCATTTCCTTTGAACACTCATGATCACGACGTTCCTATGCACTCAACGAATCATACACCATAGGTTAAGCTAGTACCTATTATACCAGAACACACTTGCCATCGATAACGCATTTCCATCAACGCATAATAATAACACCATATAAATCTTATCATCTGTGCTCATATAATCACCAAACTTATAGCCTCAATTTGTAGTTACATTTTACTATCCATGAATATCATCTCAATATCACAAATCCACCACAAGACTGCATAAATCTTTGTCCTTCAAATAAACACTCATACTCTTAAATGAAACATCTTTAACCCCAGATAGAACAAACAAACATCTATATATCCTCAAAGTAAAACATTCTCAAACTTTCAGAGCTCAATATAACACCATTAATACTCCTTCCCCACAACTCTATATGTTGTCCCACTTCATACTCACATACAACTATTTCATTATGTTATCAACCTCAAATAACCAAACATCAAACTCAAGGTATCCAACATCGCTCGCAAAAGGATCCAAACCCCCACTACGAGATGATCATAAGTAGCTCTAAAGAGATTTCAAACATTTTCAAGTTACCATGAAAGAATAAATAACTTGCCAACCAAAACAAAACATTTTCGTGTAATAACACAAGGCAAAAGAACACATTCTTTTGAAAAGTAAAAGCTTAGACAGAAATCAATGTGAAAAGGATAATTATAAAAGTTTAAAGAAGAAGGAACTGGAGCTGAATAAAGAACAAATAGAGAGTAACGATAGAAAAAACAGAGATGGGACAAAGATAAAATCAACTTTTGATCTGAAGGCTCAAATAGAAGAGGTATGGTTAACACGTGCAAGGATGACAAGAATAGACACCTCAAAAACAATTTTATCTACTCGAAGACGACACCTTAAGAGGAAACATACAAAGCAAGATAACCAAGACTTTACAATTCTCGTACAAGCATCACTCAAGGTAACAACGTCTCGTAACATCCTCCCGTCATATCCCCATAATACCTCAGGACCAATAATTCTATATATAATTGCCCCTTTACAATCACTACATCCTCAGATTATCAACTTTCAAGATCATAAACTCTCACGACGTCAACTCCCAAATTCTTCCACTCTCATGAACTCCATATAACCAAACTTAATGAATCAATCCATAGAAATCTCTATACCCTCAAAAGATGAACACCACGATCCATTATAATCATCGTCAACATGGTCGTTCACTAAGGCAATGCTAAAACACTTTAACAATAACATCTCACAAGTCCATAAAATACAGTTCGTCTCTTTCAATCAATCCTTTAAAAGGTACGATAAGTAAATAACTCCTCAACGGATAAATCATAAAATCTTTCATAACTCACTAATAGTCATTAACGATCCTTACTCCTCAAATATGGTATTCCAGTTAAAGACGAGCATAGTCTCAAAAATTCCCAACGTGCTCAATCTAAACTCCACGATAACATTCAATTCATTACCATTATTTTACTCTCGATCCATAAATAACTCGCATAACTGTTCTCTTAACACAAGACAAAAATCCAACAATTCTAACCATTAAGAGCATAAGCCACAATATTCCCAAATATTACCACAAGATAAATCCACCTTTCATGTCTCTCACTTCTAGTGAAACTGTCAAACCAAAATCATACATCTTATGCCAAATATCATCACCCTTTATCATCAATAATTATTTCCCCTAATACATACAAGTACTTAACACCTATAATCCCATAGTATTCATCGTCAAAACAACCTCTATTCCCAAAGTTTCTTCACCTCAACAACCTATAATCCCAAAGTAATCTTCCTTGTTACCAAACTCATAACAATAAACGCTCTTTTCTTTCATACTTGAACATCCCAAAACTACCATCAATCCTAACTTGTTATCCCAAAATCCTAACCACAAGGATATCAACCTCGAAATCACCTCAAACAAGGACAACACCACCAAATGATCCAAAAGGATGAAAGTACGATAAGAGTAAATCTCAGGTTATCAAGGATTAATAATTTTGACCGCCATATAACCAAAATGCACGACACGTAACATGCAAAAGACATTTTTAAAATTGACCGTCTTTAAAATCAACAAAGCATGCTCGAAAAAGTCATACATGAACAACAGTTTTTATACAATTAATCACGAAACAAAACATCAAGTCATAAACAACACAATACATAAACTATACATTTTATACAATTAATAGCATTATGAAATATTAAGGTACAACCAAGGAAGTACATGAACAACACATCTAGTTCAATTAATAACGATCGGAAACATTAAGGCATAAGCTAACAAATACATAAACAACACATTTAATACAAATAATATGATAAAAAACATTAAGGCATAAAGAAATAAGTGCATGAACAAAACATGTAATACAATTAATAACGATGTGAAACATTAAGACATAAACAAACTAGTCCTTAATTGTTTCTACCCCATTTACTCTCACTCAATTACTAAGTTATTCTATTTTAGTCATTAACTACGCGAGAGTTGGGAGCGTGTTCGCTCTGATACCAAGTGTAACAACCCGGATTATAAAACATAGGAAAAATGTAATATAAATTAAATATCAGGGTATAATACTGATTAAAGGGTCAACGTGGCGGAAACACCTGACCAATCCGGTTCGCTACTAAATCCAAAACCAAACTAATACATTATTCAAACGTCCTTAAAACATAAAGCAAACTCCTATTTTATTATTAAGCTCGCTTCGCACATTCCCCAAGCAAGCATCAACCAGTGAGCAACAATCTGAACAACCTCAGAATGGGGGGTCGGCAATCAGTCGGGAGTGACTAGATGCTCTCCCAGTCATGTTTACAACAATTGAATATAATTAACAATCATTAACAATTGAAACGCAAAACCAGTAAATATGTGCGATCATCTATACTCATGAAAACTCGACACCAACTTATCATTGAACAATGACAAGGAAAAACATATGAAATGATAACTCCAAGTCAAACAACATGTGACGACGCATAAAGACATAAACCATACTACGACATGATGAGAATCATAGATCCATCATAACCACGACATATAGGAACAGACCAAACAACACAGCACAATGTATAGAGTGAATGCCGTTAGAGCGATTAACGAACTGCCTCTAACTAATGGAGCGATTAACGAGCTGCCTCCATTCAATGGTATTGGGCCGATTAACGATCTGCACCCACAGTGGACCGATTAACGAAATGCATCCACACTATGTATAGCGTATTATCACTGCCTATATGCCTAAAACCTGGCCAGACCTCTCGGTGAAACACAGAGCGATTAACGAACTGCCTCTGCTACACCGAACGACACTCGGGGAACAGAGCGATTAACGAATCGCCTCGCTACCCCCCCCCGACCATAGACCATAATAAATCCCCGAAGGGTAGCCTTAGTTAATTTCGATAGTATATAACTGATAAAATCGTCATCTATACACCAGCCAACCAACAAATGCACAGTATAACCGACTGTACAGATAATGCATGAACGACAACATGACATAACTCATAGAACGGTATAACTGACTGCCCTACTTATCATACGAACAAGCGTAAACGACAACATATCTACACATATTGTCATACAATATAACTGAACACCACATAACATGTGAAACAAGTATCAACCATTCAATGTTATAGTTCTCCAGCTATAACTTTTAACACTGACCATTCAATGTTCTATTGTTTTACATCTTTTCTTCTTCAAAACTCATATACAAATTATATTTCCACAATCCTTGCTCTTATCTTTACAACATATTTATCTCCAAATAATTTTATGGGGATTATTTGTATGGACCTTTACACCTACGTTTTGGGACTCTTATTTAATGGGTAAAGAAGAAGAAGGGCTTTCATGGCGTTTTCAAGGGTTTCGATTTGAGCCTTTCTTTAGTGTCGGTTTTTGGGATGTTGACACGTGTAGGAGAGAAGGCTTTGTTGGTCGTTTTCTTTATAGAGGTTTTCATTAATTGCTAAATAGGTAACTAGGTGTTTTCCTTTAATTGTGTTTATGCCAATTGATGTAATTTACATGATTTAATAATTGATTTGTGTAATTGGTACGTGTTTGATTGTTTATTATCATGTTTAATTGTGCTTGTGTGTTTACGTATGCGTTTTGTTGTTTAAACTGCATAACGTATCTTGCCTATGCTCCGTTTGGGTGTGTGGGCGTGCGGCTAGGGTTCCCCATGGAAACCCTAGTGGCGGCTTGGTGGTGGTATGGGAGAAGACCTAGAGTTATAGCTAAACTAGTATAACCTTGAGATTATGGCTCAATGTTATAGCTGGGTTAGTACAACTCTGAGGTTGTGATAAAGTTATGGGTGAAGTCGTATAACTTTGAGATTATAGCTAAATGTTATAGCTGGGCTACTATAACTTAAGACACATGTCGATGTTATAGCTAATGCTAATGTAACATTGGGCTAATGAAGTCAATGTTATAGCTAAGCTAATATAACGTTGAGTTATGAGGTAAGGGTATTGTTAATGTTATAGCTGGAGTACTATAACATTGAATGGTTAGTGTTAAAAGTTATAGCTGGAGTACTATAACATTGAATGGTTGATACTTGTTTCACATGTTATGTGGTGTTCAGTTATATTGTATGATAATATGTGTGCATATGTTGTCGTTTACGCTTGTTCGTATGATAAGTAGGGCAGTCAGTTATACTGTTCTATGAGTTGTGTCATGTTGTGTAATAATAATAATAATAATAGTAATAGTAATAGTAATAGTAATAGTAATAGTAATAGTAATAGTAATAGTAATAGTAATAGTAATAGTAATAGTAATAGTAATAGTAATAGTAATAGTAATAGTAATAATAGTAATAATAATAATAATAATAATAATAATAACAACAACAATAATAATAATAAATATAATATTAAAATAATATATATTAATATAATAATAATAACAACGGTAATAATAATAATAATAATAATAATAATAATAATAATAATAATAATAAATATTAGTATTACTAATATTTCCATCAATCATAATAATATAATAGTAAATAAATATATTAAATAAAAATAAAAAAAATAATAATATAAACAATAATAATAATAAATATAATATTAAAATAATATATATTAAAAATATGTATTAATATAATAATAATAATAATAATAATAATAATAATAATAATAATAATAATAATAATAATAATAATAATAATAATTATAATAATAATAATAATAATAATAATAATAATAATAATAATAATAATAATAATAATAATAATAACGGTAAATAAATTAATATAACAATATGATAACAATAAGAATAGTAATATTAATTTTGAAATAAACTGAACTGAATAGAGCTAAATTAAACTTAGTTGAACTTAATGGAGCTGAACTGAACTAACTGAACTTATAAGAATTGAAATTAAGTCCAAAAGAACAGGGCCTAAAATACGCAATACGTAAAATTTCAAAGTTAACAGAAGTATAGTCATAATAAACTACCAATGTACCACTATGCGTAACTAGAGCTGGCCATCAGCAAGGGATGACCCGACTTTCTCTTGGGCCTGGCCTAGACTGGGTCCAGCCCGGTCCAAACTTGGCCCTTCATTTTTGAAAAAAAAACAATAAAAAATTGGTAAGACCCGCCAGCTCGGCCCGTCTAAGTAGAACATGGGCCTGGCCCGGGTTATATCTCCTACAGCCCGGCCTGACCCGCCTTACTCACGAGCATGGTCAAGACCTGGCCATATAACCCGACCCGCCTCCTGGCCAGCCCAACCCAGCCCGAGAACACCTTTATGCTAATAGTATAATCACAATTTTTTTCCCCTTTTAAATTAAAGAAAACTATTTTTTTCTGTTGATAAGGTAAAGAAAGTTAGGATGATCTTATTAAATAAGACCAACCTATAAGGCAATAACATCCTTCTGGATGCAAAGGGTGACCGAAAGCCAAGCACTTACAGAACACTAAAAGAACACAATCAAGCTATATAAATGAGAGTGACTTAATAAAAAGTCGAGACAAAAATAGCATTAAAGAAAAAAACACATAAAGAAAATGGACACTAAACGGACACGGACATAACATGAATGTTAGTCATGAATTAGGTAGCAACGAAACGGACACGGACACTAAATGAACACGTGATACAACACCCTATGAAATATATATTTAGGACATGGGTTATTTAAATTTAATAAAATATACTTCATCCGTTTTTATATAATATACCCATTTTGAATATATGAGTGGAGTATTTTAATAAAATGGGTACATCATATCAGAATGGAGGAAGGATATTTTAAAGTTATATATGTACGATTTTATTTTTGAAAATGTATTTGTAATTAAATTTAAATAAGTGAAGGTAAAACTTGACGCTGATTATAACTCATTTTCATTTCCAAAACCAAAACTCAACTTATTTTCAATCTCTTTCGACATCTCATTACTCGTCTTATGAATATCATTTATCCCAATTCAACTTAGATCCCCACCAAATTACACCATAAAACAACCCACGTCATTCACTTTAAGTTCAACATCATTCCGTTTCAAGGTGTATCCAAATACCATGGACACGTGTCTGAATACCATGGATCCGTGTAAGACATGTGCCCAAATAAAAGAAGAAAGTTAGACACAATTTTATAGGTGTCTGACACATTTTAACATGTGTTTGACACGAATATGCCGATTAAGAAAAGTGTCCGTGCTACCCTGGTCATGAGCAGAGACAAATAAAACTAAAATGGGAATGCTTGGCATTATTGCCAACAAACAGGAAGTTGCTACAACAAATTCACAATTTGTACCATGCTCCAAGAATTTTTTTTCTCCTATCCATGGCCAGATTCAAAGCTATGTTAAAAAAATCGGTCAACTACAAATCTTAGCACGAAATGACTTTGAAAGGTATGAGACCCTGAACAACCAACTTTATGCTGATTGTTTATCTGATTAGGCTCTCTGTCATCAAGTATCCTCAGCCTATGATGCTCAATGTCAGCATGACTGCCAAAATGAAGAACTTGATCAAAAGATTAGTGATGCTGAGAAGACCCTCAAAGCTATAAAGGCTCAATGCCAAGCTCTATCCAGAGGCTTGTCAGCGCTTCCTTCTTCTCTTGGCCAACCAGTTCATCTAATTAAGGCTTAGATAGAAAACACACAGCAACGTACTACTTCTATTCAAGAGCAACTCACTACTATGAGGAACTCATGGGATTCTTGTACTCAACCCTTATTAATGAGATCATGATGTTTTTAACTTTCATTCGCCAAGCTAAGAACCATGTCGAGGGATGATTTTATTTAATCAATGTAACATCCTCATATTATCCCAAAACTCTGGATATTGTGTTCTAATATTTGATGCGTACTTTTCCCAAATAGTTGGGTGATAGAACTTCAAAAATTTACCTTTATGTTCCTTTTGAATTGTGTTCCATCAAAGCTTTGCATACCATACACATTACCTTAAAAACCCTTAGTACGCATCTTGGTGACCATTTCCTTAAAAATGATCCTTATGCCCCGTTGGCAAAATTATGTCCACACCAAATCTCTTTCTTGAAAAGATTTAGATTTCACACATGCATTATATGCCTTAGCCGTCCTAACCTTATTTATTACGAGTAATAAGTTTGACATTACTTGCTCTCTTAAATGCTCAACGTCTAAATTAGCAATGTTCATAGATTCAGAATAAGAATCCAAATCCAAATAATTTTGATACGAAATTCAAGCAAATTCCACGTTAATTTATGTTGGAATCACAACATCATGACCATAAACCAATTAATAAAAAGTATACCCTATAGTCTCCCTTTTTGAAGTTCTGTAAGCCCACAACGTATCAAGTAATTTATCATGTCAATCCATGGGATTGTCAGCAATCATCTTAATTTAAGAAACCCTGTTATAATCAACTTATTTGTTGACTCAGATTGCTCATTTGCCTGAGCGTAATAAGAGGAAGAATTCAATAATTTGACTCCAAATTGAGTGGTAAACTCTTGTATCGCTGGCCCATTACATATAGGCGCTTGGTCCACTATAATGCTTTCAAGCACTCCAAAGCGAATAAATATTAATTCTTTTAAGAAATACACTATATCCTGTGTTTTCATAGTCTTAAAAGGTTTAACTTCCACCCATTTGGTGAAATAATCAATAATGACCGCCAAATATCTATGTCCTTTTGAGGATGGTGGTGTAATTTCCCTTATCATATATCCATCGCTCATCCACGAAAAGGCCATGGTTTAATAATAGGTTTTAAGTCGTTGGCAGGATCCTTGCTTATCTGACCATAACGTTGGCAAGCCTTACAACCTTTTGCATAAGTCGCACAATTTTCAAGATTGAAGGCTAATAAAACCCATAACGATGGATTAACTTCAGCTATAACTAATAACGAATCATCAACGCCTAGGCATTTCAATAACACTTCATATTGGTCCTTTTTATATAGGACTTCATTAATCAAGAAGTATCTAAAAGCTTGCTTTCAAAGCTTTGAGTTAAGACCTTTTTGTGATGGACTTTTTAAAACACTTGTAATGTTTGCTCTCCAATCTAGTAGTTTTTTCCGAAAATGTCTACCTTACAAATTTCCGTCGTAAACGAAACATCTCTCATTAGAAAATCCATCTCTAGCCGATCCACACGCGTGAGTGTGGACCAAGCCACCCGCGCCGCGCGCACCCGTGCGTTGGTTAGATTTCGAGGCGACAACACTTCTCCCATGGAAATTTGGTTGGACAAAGCACGTCATGAGACGTTACCGATTTGAAAGGCATTGAAACCGGTGAAAGGTTTGAGCATGCCTGCATTTGTGGAGTCGCCACCAATTTTTATGGAAAATTAGAACCGTTCGAACACTTCATGTCATGTCAAGACACAAAGTAATGACATGAATACTAAGAAAATCGTTACCCTTAGCATTCTATGTCTAGAATGACTCTCGCGATGCCAATGAACATGAAGGGGTGAGGGTACGTATTAGGAAGCTCATTATTTGAACACCTAATCTCGTCCGCCTCGATAGCGGCCTCTACTAATGATCATGAAAGTTATTTATATTCGATATATTGTCAATTGTATGCATGCTATGCAACAAACATGTTTTAAACCTAGCATGTGAATATATACTACGTCGGTTGACAAGCAATTTAGCACTCAATTGGGGGTCAAACTTGGAATTTAGGTTCGTTACATATAAAAAGCCAGAGAAATAAATCATACAAGAAAGATATGAAATAAATAAATTACAATGGATATTTGAATTTACGTCATAAATACGCTCAAAAGAAAAGATTTGAAAAGAAAAAGGAAAAAAAAGAATCAAAATAAGATAAAATATGGAAATAGTCGAATTATAGGGTGATAATAAGGGTAATAGTCGATTAAAGGCCTAATTTTAAACCTTGTGTCAAAGCGAGACGAGTTCAGAGGCAGAAGCCATCTCAGAACAGGTGCGGCATGAACTGCGTCGTCTGGAAGAGGCGCATCAGTTTATGCGGCTGTTCTTGAGTTGGATTCTGACTGTGAAAGTCAAACTCGTTGTTCGTTATTGTTCGTTGGTTAATTTATGTTGATTATTAGTATATGACTTGAATTAAAGTGATTTAGCATGTTATATGCATCTAATATCGTCACAAAGTGAAAAAGAAACGATTTTAAACAAGATATTACGGCGGTTTACATATGAACTACGACTTATATGTTGTCAGGTTTGCAAAGACCGGAACTTGAGTTACAAAACAAACGAAAACGGAGGTAAAGGTTTGATAAAACTAGAAAACAAACTAAAAGCGTATACAAAGACGAATTATATGGACTCGATATGGGAAAATCGAACCTTTAAAATCCGGATTTGAATTAATGACAAGAACCCGCAGATATTATATTATAAGGGATTTAAGTCGAAAAGGAGTGACTAAAATGAGTTAAGAAACCAGAAAAGACACGGTTTGAAGAAAACAAGAAAGATACGAGAAAAAGGATGTTGGCGAAACAACGAAGGAACACGAGGAAGAAGAAGAAGAGCATCATCGCCTATGCAGCCTCTGGAAGAGGCGCAACAATTGCCAGAAGGCGCAACAGCTGTTGCGTTTATTTTCGACGGTGTATCTCTGCTGAATCGTCAAAAAAGGTTTTAAAACACGTTTTTGAGGACGGTTTTGAGCATATTTATGATATAAATTCTTACATTAATTAGATACAGAAAATAAATACAAAATTAAATGGGATTTACACCCTTAGACTTACATGTTTGACGAAGCGAGAATAACTAACTTGTCGTTTAGTGATTGTTCGACTCAATGTAGGATTGAAAGTGCCCTCTTTAGGAGGATTTAGAACGATTGATTAAATTGATTAAGTGGAGTTGGTCAAGTGGGCCGGTCTATGCAATGTGACTGATACTCAAAATGATCTGAGCTTATGTGGTCGAGTAGATCAAGCACGTAGGCGACGAAAAGCAAGAGCGCGGTCGTAGAATGTAAACGGAGAAGAGAAGGGCGGACACTCGCGTGAAAAATATGTGGGGCGGCGGCCTCTATTTATACTAATCACGAGGAAGAATTTAGGAAAAAGTCAGATTAGGAAAGAAATCAGGAAAGATTATGGAAACTGGGAAAAAAGCAGCCCAGGAAGAGCCGCAGCAGGAACTGCGACCTTTCCAAGAGGCGCAGCTCCTACAACGTCATCTCCTGAGGCCTTTTTTGCTCAGCAAGAAAGATTTCCGCGGTTTAATTTAGGAATTAAGGAAGATGTATGCTTTCTTATTCCGCAAAGAAGATATTTTCGATGTTTAATCATAAAACATAAATATTTTAGGAATAAAACTCTAGAATATTCTAGAACATTCCGACTCGGCTTAAGACGGTTTTAGAAAATGGAAACATTTTTTGACCCGAACTCCAAATGTACCCTAATTACTGTCGAAACGACTGTATCGGCGCGTAGATGACGACCATGAGGTTGACTCGACAGTTTGAGCTATCACTTGTCGACGAACTTACAAAATGGAATAAATGGCTCCGTGTGATAAACATGCGGCCAATCATCACTGGGTGGTTGGCGGAAGGTGTAGAAACGAGGTATCTACATTGAGTGTATCAACATTCTCCAAATTATAACCAGAAGCGAGTTGGGCTAACTGATTAGCAATCGCATTCTGATCTCATAAACCATGAACACATTCAATTTTCCGAAAGTGCTTAAATAACTCCTCTACCTGCTGTAGATGTTTGGAGAATGGCAAAGATTTGCATTTAAACAGATCATTAACCTGATTAATAACAAGTTGAGAATCCCCAAGAATTCGCATGTTCAACGCTCCTTGTTCAATTATTTTTTCCAAACAAAAAAGAAATTTATTGTTAGTACCACTTCCATGTAGTGCAACTGCTAATTTTCATTTCTTTCCCACATGAGAAGTAATGAAGACACCATAGCACCTGAACCATTTGAGGTGAATGAACCATCAAAATACATTTTTCAGGGATGTAATTATTATTGTCAGTTGTGTAACTGGGTTGATGCGAACACTTAAGTGACCGGAAATTTTGGTTGAATAGTTTAACCCAATTTGGTTAGCCTATTTATGTAAAATGGGTTGACGTAAACACAACACGAGATTTAAGTGAGAGAATTTGGTTGAATAATTTGTAACCCGTTTACATATGAAACAATCATAAATATGACCCGATCTGTTTGCCATATGAAGCTATAACTTTGACCGTTCCATAACATGGAATTAGATACGTATAATTATATATAGAACCAAAAAGTACTTTACATTATTGCAAAATGACTAAGCTCACATGTCTAATGCACCACAGTCCACAAATGTGGAATTTTAAATGTACATATGCACCAGTATATCATATATTCAAAATACGTACTTATACTAACTGTATATATAGGCTATAACTCATATTGCACGACTTATTTCTACTATGCATGTACTCACCAAAAAGATAAAAAATTCTACTACGGACTACACAGTATATGACTGATGACTCCATCATAAGCAAAAGTCGACATAAGACTCTATTGTATTGGTTTCAGAAAATATTCTGGTGGACTGACCCATGGTAGATGATGGCTCTGCAGCTGTGTCCGTGGGTGGATTTGAGAGACCTATGTAAGGAATTGGAGGCCAGAACCGGATCGGCGCGCTTGGTTGTGGTGGTAGCAGTGGTGGTATAGGTAGTGGAGGAAAAGGTAGGGTAACCGGAAAAGTAGACATGGGACGAACCGGGAAATTGGGTCGAATCATTAGCGGGTGGCTTAAGGGTTGGGTCATCAGACCATGCAGCGGCCAATGCGTAAAACCAGTTCCTCCGAACATCATTAAAGGATTATATGAAGCTTGGTGTTCACTTTGTCCAATTGATCTTGCGGAAATTGAAGACATCATCGTCTGTTCGATTTTATGATAAGAATGTGTTAGAGTATAAGATTATTAATTGAGCCTCAACAGAATGTACTAACTGCGTACAAGAACGTGCATGAAATTTTATTTAAAAAATAAAGAACTCACTTCATCTGTTTATAACATTATCCTAGGTTCGTATTTAGTCTATTCTAAATCAAGTAGAAAAAAAATGCACTGTAGAACCAATCATAATGCCCATGGTTAGTTACTCCCTACGTTATTTGAGCTGGAATTCCCTTTTATATACTAAAAGATTAACACATCTTAAAGAATTCCGCTCAAAATTCCCGCCCATGCATATATGTTAAAGAATAGTGAAAAATTACGCTCAATGTTATATTCGGACTCATTCTTATTCTCTAAATATACTCTAGCCAAATCTTTTCTAAATATACCATAGTTAACTAGTAGAGTTCCCGTGCTACAGCACGGTATTAAATATAATCTTAGTAAGAGGTAGAAAACGAAAGTTTACTACCATCAAAAGACACTTTAAGTTGAGTTATTTTTGTCTCAAACTATTTTTGTTTTATTGTTAAAAATAACACTATAATATTATATCGTTACATGATATGACATTAAAATAAGTTTAGGTGATGTAAGATCTAATTAAAATGTGTATTACCTTATAACGAAGACAGATAAAAACAGTATACTACGCATTTAAAAAGACAATTTACAAATAATTAAATAATATTTTATAATTTAATAAAAAAAATACGTAAAAATTTGTTACCGCATTTAGAAAATCATATTTAGAGTCTAACTGATGAAGGATAATATAAAAAGGAGATTTGCGTAAATTTAGAGTGTAACTAATGAAGGATAACATTTATGGGAAAGATTGTATAATAAATTAGGGATAATAATTGTTTCTTGTAAAAGAGGTAAAATATAAATGTAATATTGTTTCCATGTATAGTTTTAAGAGTTATTTTCTTAGGCGGGAAAACTACAAATAATTTTTATTCTCTTAGTAGTAGGGGGGATTGGCTCCACTAATTAGCTACACTAATTGGAAAATATATATACCCTAAATACATATATATTGAAATCTTTACTTAATTAGATTATCTTGCAAATTCCTCACCTTCTTAATAATATACTAATTCCAAACTCCTCACCTTCCCAATTTCCACCCTAAATACATATATACGAATATTGTTTTTATTGGTATTCTTCACAAGGCTAATACGCGTTTTAATTACATTTTACATCTAACTTAAATCTAACTTAAATGTATTATTAGTGTCATAAATTATCTATGTACCCAAAAAAAAATGTCATAAATTATCTATCTATATCTATATCTATATCTATCTATATCTATCTATCTATCTATATAAAACTATAATACAAGAATCACTATCCACTAAACTATACACGTGTCATATCTCCTTCATTTTTTTCCCGCGCGCTACAATACTACATGAGATTAGACCTAAAAATGCAAACTAATTCTACAATAACTTCTTCAGTCGTCATTCGCTTTCTCCTTTACTCCTTTCTATACCTCCTATTGACTTGAAGATTGGGAGTATGTTCATAAATCTCACCATCATCCTATAATTCATTTTCCCAGTTACTCCCAATCATTTGTGAATATTGGGTAAAATGGAATAGAGTTGGCGCTTTTGCTCATCAATCCATCATGCATGTCTGGTATTTCACTATTGTTTTCTTCTATAGATTTACTTTAACAATATATAATAGCAATACTTTGTATATGAAGCATCAAGCATTGAAGTGGTAGCACATTTTTTTTTATACCGATCTTTATTTTTTATTGTTTTCTTTTGATGTTTATGGGTAGACATGTAGTATTTGATTTGATTAAATTCAAGTAATTTTTGAAATTCATCTTTATCATGTAATTTTGAAATTTCAGATTTAGGTTTTAATTATCTGTGATGATACCCAAAAATTTGCAACTATTATACAAGGATTATAAGAGAAGTGTACACCAACAAAATTTAATTTTTTCGGTACAATCTATAACGATTGCATTTTGCCGATCCATTGCGTTGAATTGTGCTCCTAATTTGGGTGTACTTGCATTATACTCCGTATTTCTTTCGAGAATATTGGCTTGAATAGAAGGTTGTCAAACATGTTATAGTAACATTAATTTATGTTTTTGGCTTTTTAGGGGGCATTGATATTTTGAACACTTTCCATTTCGGAGGATACTCAATACAAGCCTATTAGGCTGCACAATTCAATCTATACGGGTACTCATTTTGATTTTCTGAAATCGTCTAACTGAGTAGCTGGTGTTTTATTCTCTCTAACGTACTCCAAAATATACTTTTCAGAACATTTGATCATTTTATGTAAGCAAAAACTTTTTAGCTTTAATTAAAAAAACCTTTAGGTGTGCTAAAGTAGACGGATGATTCTCTCTTAACTTGCCAAAAATAAGCTCTTCCAATAGCTAGCTATATGTTGTTGGATTGTTACTTGACTAACAATATGATTAGGTTAAATACCATGATATGAATAAATCTTTAGTGTGGTTTTATATGTGATAGTGCGATTTAGTTGGAATGTAATTTTCAAGAGGGTTGTGTTAACTAAGTTAGCTACAGAGCTTATTAATACTCTTTATCGATCGGCTCCTTGACTAAAAGGCTCTTGATAATCTTAAGTAATAGTATGAAATACTATTGAACCAGTACCCAAAGGCCGAATCAAGAAATTTAGAGTCGCCCTCGACTTTTAAATCAATTAAGCATGGTCGCATGTTAACCCAATTCAATGCTATAGTTAATCACATATTAGTTCTTGATACCTATACAATTGGTTATTTTGTTTTTTCATTTGATTCTTCAGTTCATATTAATGATTCATTATACTTCGTATAAACTAAGTTGATTTTGGGTATCATTTTTTTTTTGTCAAATAAGCCGCAAAGGCATTACAATATCAAGGGATGGGAGATTCGAATCTAAGACCTATTATCCACTACACCTCCATGTTAACCACTTGGCTATTATTTTTTCCGTAGTTTTAGGTGTCATTTACTAACATCATAGTAATGATGTTTACCTAGATTTGTGGCCAACTAATTGGTTTGTTTGCCTGTTGTACGTATAAAGGTCATGATCAACCATTACATTCTACTGTATGTCTGTATGTATAGAACTAATGATCTCTTACGATTTTAGTCTCCCGTTAATGCTCGAGTAGTATACTATGGCAGCACATTAATTTCTTTTTCGCTAAACAACATAACTTTTTGATTTTAATTGATGTTGGTCACTTGGTTGGTTTGTTATTTTCGTTGTCCTACATTTATTTCAGAGTTTTTAGAGATTAACGATAAAATTTTGGAAACTTTGGATGCAGATTGTAAATGTCGATTTTTAAGAAGGTTTGTCTAAAATATAGTCATGCTGTAGTTGGATTGCTCCTAATTTGATTCTCCTCAACAATGGAGTTTCCATTGAACATGTAATAGAGTAGTGTCCAAATTTGCACTATATGTAGGTAGCTGGGTATATAGTTTCAAATACATGTATACAAAGATCAAATTTTTTTTTTTTTGTAAACAAGGGTGTCCACTACTGTCAACAATAGTGTATAATCTTCTCGCTGCGGGTGCTCTCACGAAGAGATAAATAGGTGGGCAAAGAGTTTGCTTCATTCCCATGAGCAGAGATCCAACTCCTGACCTCATGGATTAAGGGATGAGGTGAACACCCACCACATCAAGCATATTTCGTTATAAAGATCAAATACATTCCTAAATATAAATCCATTGCAATATGGGTCCGGACTCACCCATTTTCTCAAAAGAAATGGACCTCTATTTTCTATAAACGGCCCGTATCAAAGCTTGTAATGATCTAATGGTTGTAATTCTTTCATAAAAATAAAGGTTTAATAAATGAAAAAAAAATATATTAAAATATGAATTTATTAAAGAGAAAATTGAGGGAAAATTGAGTGAAAGTAAGCGAGAAGATCCAAATTGGGTAGTTACATACTTGATTTCCTCACCTGAGTTGTAATATCAATTATTGGGTTGTTGTATGATAACTTGCAAAGCTTAAAAAAAATTGGTGTGATCATTTATAGATGGAGTTAATTATTGAAAATCATTTACTCTAGAGATTGAATGTTAATTGTTCTTTTGGATCCACATTTTTACAATTCAATTATGTTACTTTTTAGTAATATAAATCATTTATTTTGGATATTGTACACGAGAATTAATGCCATGGTATAACTATAAAATTTTAAAATTTAACTATGAATATTATTTATATATACCGTGCAATTTTGCACGGGTTCTAAGCTAGTATTAGAATATGACGAGTTTCCTTAAAATAAACGGGTCCCGCGTATGGTATTAATTAGTATAAATATGTTAATTATTTAACATACATAAATATAATATAATATAATATAAGTATATGTTATATTTTGTAAACTATTAAAAGGTAAGTAAATCAATTCAAATTTCCAAAAAATATAATATTTCATAATTCATTATATTTGTAATTTAATTAGTAAATCATAATTGTTGCTCTTAAATAATATTCTAATCTAATATATAGCAACCGGAGTAGTGAAAGCCATACTAGCAGCAACGGGAGTAGTGAAATATAATTACGGGAGGAGAAGTGAAAGTAATAGTAGTCACAACACATGTAATGAAAGTAACAGTAGGAACAACTGAAAGAGTATGAAAAATTAACTAACAATTCGATTTTAAGAAAATATTAATTTATTTAAAAATACGAGCTTGACAAAACTAACGGGTTAACCGTAAAAATAACAGGAATAGTAAAACAAACAACATTAACCGAAGAAGTAGTGAACGTAATACTATTAACAATGGATGTAGTGAACGTAATAATATTAACAGCGGGAGAGGTGAACGTGTCTCATAATTTGTTGATTAATTTTAAAATTGTAAATGTATGTGTTAAACCAATTTAGAGAAATCATATTTCATAAAAAATAAAATTTAAATGTTAAGTAAAGGTAGCCCGGACGTAGTCGGACACCAAACCTAGTTCTTAATAGTAAAGTAAAGTATAATAATATTAATTGTTTAAGGCAAAAATAACTTTCTTTTTTACCTCTTAATAATATTATATTAGTATTGTACATTATAACATTAAATTAAAAGTACAATTAAATTATGCAAATAATTTTATTGAGACTACCTCTTCTATATCTATATAATAACATAAAAAAGCATGTTGAGCCTCTTTTGAAATGCCACGTCTCACGTCATATGTTATTGCCACCTAGCATACCTATTTATGCAATAATAAATCAATAAATAATAATAATTTTCTTTTGAAAAAAAAATGAATAATAATAGATTTTCACTTAATAATATGGAATAAATGCACATAAATCTAAAGAAATCAATAGTTATTTTCCTACCCTTCAATCTTCCCAAGAAAAATATTAAAAAGTCATAAAACACTCTAAATAACTCAATAAATAATAATAATAATAATAATAATAATAATAATAATAATAATAATAATAATAATAATAATAATAATAATAATAATAATAATAATAATAATAATAATAATAATAATAATAATAATAATTGTTGCACCTATTTTATTGATGATGACAAGTTCTTCACTTTTGTGTATCCCTCTAAATTAATGGTGTTTCTAGACGGGTGTATGACAGGTCCAAAAGCATTTCATATTTGCTCGGAAAAGAAGACGGATGAAGCTTGGACCAAGTCTTAATTCGTGTCTAGAAAAATTGTAAGAATATATATCTTGTGCTTATTCCTATTCGGTCCAATAAATCACGGCTTATCTTTTTGGACAAAATAATTTCAAGATAAAATATTTTCCTAATTATTGTTTTGATAAAAAAAAATTCTGTTGAAACTTCCTAATATTGCTCTAAATAATATTTTTATCTTTTGAAGAATTTGTGTTTTGGAAGGCAACTAGAATATAATGGTCAAATGTTTTGTTAAGAGTTTGTTGCGTGAATAATTTGCTTTGGTCAACTAAATCACTTTTGCTTATAAAAGACAAATCCTTCACTGGTGATACGGAAGACACATACGAGAATACTTTTTGAGAGCAAAACGTGTTACAAAGTTTAAGGAAATTATTTTTGTCTTATTTTGTTCTCAAAAAGAAAGTTTTTGCAAAATTGTTTTTTCAGCGTAAACTTTTCAATTTGCAAATTCTTTTGTTAGCCGTGATTGTGGATTGAATCTTGAGTACGCAAGTTATATATTTCATAAGGCTGATTTTTGTTCTCCATCGTTCCAATTGTTGAACCATATAAGGAGACAATCTGTGTTGTAATTTTCTCTTTTGTGAGTGAGTGTTTTTTGGGGTACGGGGTTGTACTCGAGTCGCACGATCGGGGTTGATCGTGGGGGTTTTCTTTGTAATCGAGTTTGGTTATAAAGGAAATAATAATAAGAGAGAGGGTGGACGTAGACCTTTAGAGAGTAGGTCGAACCACGTTAAAAATCGTGTGTCTCTTGCTTTCTTTTATTTCGTTTGCCCTTGATTTTATTTGTTTTTCCTTTTTGTTTCACGTATTCACTCAAACGAACAATACAGCACAACTCTAATTGTTTGAACAGTCACCGAGACTGTTCAATTGGCCTGTGTATTGTTTCAGAAGAAAATTCGTGAACGACCTAGTGTTTTAATTTCGCTTTAATTTTTAAAAGGTTACTTAATTCACCCCCTCCCCTCTTAAGTACCGGATCGATAAACTCAACAACAACAACAATAATAATAATAATAACAATTTTTTTTTACAAAAAAAAATGAATAATAATAAATTTTCACTTAATAATACGAAATAAATGCACATAAATCTAAAGAAATCAATGGCTATTTTCCTACTCTTCAATCTTACCAAGAAAAATATTAAAAAGTCATAAAACACTCTAAATAACTCAATAAATAATAATAATAATAATAATAATAATAATAATAATAATAATAATAACAATTTTTTTTACAAAAAAATGAATAATAATAAATTTTCACTTAGTAATACGGAATAAATGCACATAAATCTAAAGAAATCAATAGCTATTTACCTACCCTTCAATCTTTCCAAGAAAAAGATAAAAGAATTATAAAACACTCTTTCACAATTTTAATGACCTCCATAACTACAATCCCTCCTCTATAGTGTCATCTTTTTATTTTTATCTTCTTTGTTTCCAAAACATAATAATAAATTTCAAGTATAAACAAGAATCAACTCAAAACACATTTTATCGTCATTCTTATCATAAAAACAAGGTAAGTGTGAACTTTTTTTTATTTAAATGTTATGATTATTAAACTAATCTGTGTTTACCTGTGTTTTGATAATATTGTTTCAAATTGAAAGTTTTGATCATGGAATGCTTTAAATTGTCTTTCAAATGAGGTATTCATCAAAGTTATTTCTTCCATTATTCAAGAATTGAGCTTATTTAAACATATATTTTTTGTTTTTCAATTAAGCGAGTGTCAAAATATGTTTATATACCGGTTATAAATGATTAAGATTTGAATGGCAGGGAAAATTAAAGAGAAGAGGAGAAATCATCCAAAGTTGAAGAAAAAAGTAGAATATGAAAGAAATAATAATATAATTGGTTAGGTGAAGACTTTCCTTACTACTTTGAGATAAAACACTTTTCTTTTTTTAGTTTTGAATCAATTGGCACAGTAATCTGCTGTAGTGAGACGATTTGGTAAATTTGGTATGTAAGTTTCTGAATCAATTGGTATGATAATTCGTCTTTTGAATCAATTGGTATTTATGTATAAAGTTGTTAATGGATAAGACATTATTCTTGTGATATTGAGTTTTATTAATGTATTATTAGGGATTATTTATAGGGAATAAGGTGGAAATTGTGATAATATGCGGATTTGGAAAACAATTTACATTTTCGTAAATTTCTCTTAGTTTATTTGCGTAATTGCTAAATCCCGCGCATAGTTTATTAAATCCTGCGCACTTTACATACGTCTTTTTTCCAATCTTACCCTTCATCCTAAAAACAAATTAAAAAAAGTTTTCCCCCTTCTCTCCCTTCTCAAAACTTGATCAATTCCTTACTAATTCAACAATTATAGATCTTAATTCGAACGTAACGCAAGTAATTTTGTTGTTTATCAACAATTTTGTTAATACATGTCTTTTAATTGTGTTGTTAGAATGAATGTTTAAAAAAAATATCACAATTAGGGTTTTAGATTGACCATATCATTGATGCATATTAAACAATTAATTATTAATCATCAATTGACCAAATTATCAATGGCCAAATTGGATTAATGAGTACTGCTTGTTGTCTCCATCAATTGAATGGTGTTGGCGGCTTACATTTTCAGCGCAAATAAGCAATTCATTATTAAATCATTGGCCACCAACAACATAACGCCGTATATGACCATCAATCTCTCACCCTAACCACGCTGCATCGTCGACCAACACCGATTTGCCGTCGACTTTATGTCACCGACATCCACCTTACCCGCTCTTCGTCGTCGGTCAGTTTCCGGGTGCGCCTGGTGTTCCACTGAGGTACTTTTGGGGATCTTATTTTTTGGGTTTGTAGTTTCTCACTCTTTCTTTGGGAATGAAAAATGAGAAGGGTAAATTTAAAATAAGATAACAAAATGCGCGGGATTTAGTAAAATTGTGCGCGGGATTTAGCACGTCCCTTTATTTGTTAATATATGTTATATTCTTTTGAACTCTCATATTTTGTTTGCTCTATTAATTTATCAGTAATTTTTTTTTTCGTTTATTTAGATAGGATGTTTTCTTTTTAAGATTATTTTTTTAATGCATATCAAGTTCTACAAACTCTAATACGATTGAAGTATCTTGCCGATGTTACTACATTTTCTTACTTTTCCGAGGGCCAAGGTATTTGTATCATGTACTTCCATTTATGAGATACCTGAAGTTGAAGTTATAAACCCTACATATGTATCATTTGATCAATTCATGATTAAATTTTTTATTAAAACCACGCAAAAGAATCATATAGTAAAAATATAAACCTAAAAAAGGTCCTTAAAAATCCCGTGATTTTCTCGGGATACAAAACTAGTTATAAATCAAATCTCAAAAATACCGTGTTGTAGCACGGGATCTACACTAGTAAATAGTAGTTAAATTTGTTTTAACAGCGGATTATAATAATATTTTATTACTAAATCTTAATATAACTCATAGTTATACGCAGATAATATAAATGAAATGAAGGTGGTTATAATCAGGGGAAATTTAGGAGGCAAAGTGGGAACATATATTCGAAAAAGCGGTATTAGGAAATAAGATCCGATATGGAGTCATATGGAAGTGTACTAGGAAACTAATAACCATAGTTTATCTAATATATGCTATTTTTTTTAATTTCCTAGTACACTTCCATTTTATCCCATTCCAATAATATATACCTTGTGAACCGAACTCAGGAACACCAAAAATTTACCCACAACTCCACAAGTAAAAGAAATATAGAGATTTCATCTTGTGAATAAGCTAAGAAATATATATATTCGTATTTATTTAATGCAGTAATTATCTCAAAATAAGATTGCAAGAACAACTAATAAACAGTTACAGTCATAAGTTTGTCTCATACTGTCTGATACTTTTGTATGGATTTTAGTTTTTAATGGGTTAATAACTTAGACAATCCGTCTTATTATAGACGGACACTATTCGTTTATAGCTATAAACGGATATGTCTCTCTTATAAATTAAAATGGGTAGTGCAAGTTGGTGAAAAATGGATAACACCACTTGAATTATCCCACTTTCATTTGTGAAAGGGACACTATCCATTTATAGCTATAGACGGATAATATCCCGAACTGTAATTTAGAAAATTTAACTGAAATGTGTTATAGATTGACGGGTTAAAGTGCAAGTCATACCTCCAGTTGGTGCTTCAGGTATTTGATGTGATTGATTGCATGATCGAGAATAGATGCATGGTCGGTCTGCAAGATTACATGACAGAATTGTCAATGAAATATTTAGCTCTAACCGCCCCAGTCCACAAATCGAGATTGTATATTTTTTTTGAATTTTTTAAAAATTTATTTTTTTAATGATTAGTGGATGATTTCAAAAACTTTACAATAAAGTTTATAATCTTTAAAATCATAATTCAAAAACTTAGTTATAAAACTCACAGACAAACTAAATAAAATGATCACAGAATATTTAAATAAGACTATTTTATACACACTAAAGTGTGAGACTTTTATGTACCGCTATTTTATTTATTTAAAATTAGTTTCATCCATGATAAATGCGGAGTATGAAGCGTAATTAACATTATTGGTAGCTAGGAGTCGTGTTTCACGCCATTTTAATGACGTGAGATCGTTCGATAGGATTGTTGAAAAAATTTGAAGTTCAACACTCTTGTTATTCAAACTCATATGTATCTTAACTATAAATGCCAAAAGTATGATAAATATTTGAAAGCTGCCTATGCTTAGATGATGGTCGATATCGACTATATATAGGGCATGCAAAATTTGTGCATAAGATAAGAGTTTGCTTCACCAAATAGTTGGTATACGGTATACGTACCTTGTTTGAATGAGGAAGTAACGCTTGTAGTTCTCTCAACTTTGCACTGAAGCTTGCTCTTCGTCTTTGTTCTCTGTTTCGTCTCTAAATAAAAGGTGAATACAAATTCATAAAAGGAGTAATTAAATTGAGAGTTATTAAACTAACAATAATTCGATCTCTTTTTTAAAATACAGTTTTCTAAAAGTATTTCCTTTGAAAAGAGAAATTTGCTCTTAAATTAAATAAAGGCAGATAGCTCTAGAAATAGAAGAAAATACTGAATTAGATTTGATGAATGCACGATTCTCACTCTAGTTGGAATATGATCATGACTCTTGGCATGTGGAGGTGCATGGGATGGCTCGGACACCAATTGCGATGTTTCGTCCTTAGCTTCTGTTCCCTAATCACAAAGTTTAACAAACTAGTTACTCGGTACTCTCATCATTCGATTTATTTATTTGCCTTTTTTTATTCTTTAATCAAAGCTAGATAAATAATTGGGATAAGTGGAGTATAAATGTATGAAAATGATATATACGAGCTGTATTTAAGGTTTTAAAAATGAAGAGCTTAATTAGGAAGTACGTATTTAGGGGGTGGATGCATGATTTTTATTTTGGAGTGCATAAAAGTAAATATTTAATAAATTCATTATGAAATTTATTTTTATAACTCAAAATTTGATAACGAGACGTTTTATAAGTAATAAAGGTGATGTTTTATACTCCGTAAGTAATAAAGGTGAATAACATGCACGATTCTCACTCTAGTTGGAATAAGTTTCTCCTATATATATATCTAGTTTTTCGAAAGAAAGTGAAATGATCGCTGGTAGACTATATCTACAACTGCTGGTAAAGTTTTTGAGCTTTATTATAATAAAGTATTTGAGTTTAAGTGTAAAGCTTATGAGTTTTATTATTGTAAACTCTATGAGCTCTTTTACATAAATATTAAGCTTAACAAATTATAATGAAACTCAAAAACAATACATATAACTTCAATAAAATTTTAGTTTTGTTGTCAAAAAAAAAACAAATATAATCCAAATGTCTTTTAAAAATAAAATAATACGTATAATCTTAATTAGATTTGATATAATTGTAAAGTGGTCTTATAATTCAAATATTTTCCCAATAAAAAGGTGGGCTCATTTAGTCATATCTATTGTCCCAATAATAAAGAAGTTGCAAAATATGAAAAATACTAACCTTATAGATTAGAGAACCTTGAGCAACGGTACTCGTATAAACATGCCATTCAATTCCTCGTTTCTCTTGCATGAAACATTCTTCATTTTTTGACGTTGAAGCCTTTAAATGATGCTGACAACTTTCATGTAATGTTTCCGTTGTAAGCAGAGGAACTTCTGATAAAACTTTAAATATATCCTCTAGTAATCCTCCCTCTCTGTCTTTCTCAGTTGAGCATGTTGCACCCATATTATCATCCCTATTAACATTACTAAAAGATGGCACACCCTCACTACATCCACCATGCTTGTACGGGTCATTCTCACTCATATTTAATGTAAATATCGTCTTTCTGAAAACTTATGTTATATTATTCCTATAATAATAACAACTATAATAATAACAACTACTATTTGTATTAGTTATTATTATTATTATTATTATTATTATTATTATTATTGCTATTACGATTATTATTATTATCGTTCATAGTAAAATCTATATGCTCCGGTAAGGTGGAAGTATTAACTTCAATATTACAAAAAGAAGATGCACTCTTACTATTTCCACAACTCAAAAAACGGTATTGAACTTCTTCACGCATATTATCACAAAAAAAAAAAAAAAAAAAAAAAAAAAAAAAAAACGGCCTTGCAAAATCTCTCGTAAATTCAAAGTCGTAAACTCATAAGTATAGACGATTATAGTTTGTGTATAGGAGGATGAATTTAAAACACTAACATTTCATGTTTTCGGTAAGGAAAAAACTGTACTTTGCTTTTTCGAAAATGTCAAATGTTGAGCCATTTAAAGGAACTAAACTCTTACCACCGACGGTTAATGTAAACAGTTTAGTATAATCTTTTACCTAATTGCGTTTTACATGTGAATATTTACATTTAAGGTGAGTGATGTAGTTACATTATAAATTTGTCGGTATGATCCAATGTATTTTTTATGAATTTGTCGTGATATCAAAGCCTGTTATTTTTAGGACTAAGCTGTAATTGTAATTATCGAAGTGTCCATGTTGATAACAGATGAGAGAGTTAATTGTGGTATAACAATATTAAAGAATTCAAAAAATCTAAGAGCGATGGAATTGAAAAAGGAAAACAAAGAAATTGTAGTCACAAAATATCAACTACTCCCTCCTATTTTAAATAACTCCCCCTATTCCATTTTTCGTCTATTTACAATACTCTCCATATTTCCTTATTTGACAAACTTTTATACTTATATTAATCATCTCACCCCACAACAATACCCCACAATATTCATATTTTATCTTATTTTAATCATCTTACCCCACAACAATACTTATTTTAATCACCTTACCCCACAACAATACTTATTTTAATCACACAATATCTTCCCTCTCTCCAATCTCCTACCCAACTATAATACTTTAACATATAATACTCCCCTCCCTTAATTCCCATACCTTCAATAAAAGGGGAGGGTTATTAAGAACACAAATTCTTGTTTGTGACGACACATATCCGTCACTCTTGAGTGACGGATACCATTTTAACTCACAAAGTACCCACTTTTTCTCTCTCTGCAACACTATTCATGTGGTCCCCTTTCTCCACTAACCCATTTTGTTACCATTTTATCTCACAAAATATCCGCCACAAATAGTAACCCGTCACAAGGAAGACCAATTGTATTAAGAATAGGAGGGAGTATAACCTTATAAAACTAATTCACGACACATTAAATAAAATACTCCGTATCAACTATTAAAATGAATAAAGATGATTGAGCAAGCTAGCTAAATCAAGGTTGATAAGAAAACAGGTATGCACTCTCAACTACGTGCGTTTCGCAGAGGGGACTTAAAAAAATAATACTCCGTATATAACTACCTTATTACCCATGCAAAATGTACGGGTTTATAAAGTACTATAAGTAAGCCATGTTCTTACTAGCTAAATTTCAACTTATTTCAATTCAGCTTTATTCAGTTTACCTAATTTTTCAGAAATTAACTCTTACTTTAAGCTCCATTTAATTTAGTTCAATTCAACTTAACTCCATTCAGTTCAATTCAACCCATTTGAGCCAAAACAAATAGGCCCTTAAACTAGAATTTGGCATGATGTTTATGAGCAAACATGTACGCACTTCCATGTATACTTAACTCTAATTATATTCTTGTCACCAACAAAAACTTGAATTATATTCACTCCCACAAAAAATTCTAATTCCATCGCTAATCGACAAGATAATTGTCACTAATTCGTTACTTTTTTAAAAGGTGGTAATAAGTTTCGAGTATTAAAGAACTCCAAACTCAAAACCATATTTTAAATAATTAAAATTATGACACATTAAAGTTAAGGTAAAGTTTAGTGGCTGAAACTTAATTATGTGAAAGTCTCATGTTCAAGCCTCATTATAAGAGCAGTTTTATGGGAGTTTATGCCCGAGGTTATGCTCTTCTAAACTTCCAACGATTTGCATACTATCACATATATTTGAAGTTTACCCTCTACACATCAAAAATAGCAATTACGAATTTCCTCGTCATTCAAAAAAAAAGTTAATGCAATGTTTAACCAAAACAAAGTGCTTATTATAAGGAAGTGCTCATACTCAGTCACTTGTTTGGTGTAGGGAGTTGAATACCCGAATATTCTATAGGATTGCGTTGAATATTTGAATTTGGCTAACATACTTAGTGACGTAGTTTATGCAATCGACTAAATGGTGAGACAAACGAAGTGTTCGTTTTCAACTTTTACTTCTAAATTAAAAGGCTCCATACTTAAGAATTACGAAGTACGGAGTAGTATCCAATTCAGCACTAGTGGCGTAAGTTTTCTGTATTTGTGATACACAAATTGATATTGAGAATTGGATCTATAAAAACGTTGGATGGATCAAGGTTCATCTGAATCTTGTTGCCAACGAATTAGCAATATTAAACCCCGCTTAGCGAGTGGGAATGGCCATCGAAGATGTCTTAGTATAATGTTTAGAAATTGCTAGGTATTTGTATGTTAGGTTGCTAGTTCGAAACTTATGTAAAGAAGCATCATAGTGAAACCATGCATCCTTATTTTGTCAATGTGGAACACTCTTATGCTGATAAACCACCTAAAAAAAATCTCTTACATAAAATAAAAAAAGAGGTAAATTAATGATTGGGACCGAAGGAGTATTCCAAAACGATTAGAATCACACGTCTTGCGGTGTAGAAAACAAAGTGATCAATGTCAAGCAAAACATCAATCTCTTTGTTCATGTATACCCAACTAAAACCATGAATCCATCCTCACAATTACTATATTATATTGATAATAATACTATAATAACCTAAATTTATAGTACTTTGTACTCCGTATTAATGTATTATACTTTCTGTGAGTATAAAACATTGAGTTTTATATTGGGAATTTGTTGGTGTCTTCTACAAAATTTTATTATCGTTTTATGCATATCAATTTAAAAATCTTTACTATAGGCAAAGCAAGGATTTGTCATGTGAAAGATACAAAATTCTTATTTAAGACAAAATATATCCGTTTTTATTATTAAAATGGGTCAAACAAATACTATTTGATAAGATAAATTTAGAGACTAACAAAAATTTGTCTCTGTTATGAGTATATGATATTTGAGTCCGTTTTAGGAGTAAAATAGATATATCCGTTCAAAATAAGACTAATTGTGGCGAAACCGATAGAGCCTAATAACTCGAATTCATAGAATTTAGTTGAAAGTAGGACAGGATGACAAATTTCACTTGATGCATTTCAGCACTTCCCTTAGGTTTTTCACATGTAATAACTACAATCAACAGAGTACAGCCTGCAGTTTAGTTTCAATTTAGATTTTTGTTGTACTACATAGTATTCCCCTAATATATCCAAGTACGTGCTTATTTTAAAAGATAAACTCATTTTCCTATTTTAAAAGAGTGGCTTGTAGCCTTGTATTATGGGAAGCCATATAGCCACCACAATATTGAACTAGTTCACTGAAATTTCAAGTCATTGACTAAAATACCCTTTCTTATAGCTATAACATGTGTAAATGTTAGGGGTTCAGCAAAAGGCAAAATAGACAGATTGTTTGGAAATTCCAGTAGATTATCCTAAGTTGTGGTGGCATTATGCTAACTCTATCGGTAGATTTTGTACCATATTATCCTAAGTGATAGGAGAATACGAATTATTATTGCCTTTTAGCATAACCATCAATGGAATTGTACATTAAGTATCAGTAATACAAATTAACATTCGATAATTGACTTCGTCATCTTTTCTTAATCTTCGTGTGTTGAATCACAATATTGCGATGAAATATAAACAATTGATCAGAAAATTGTATGAACAACAAGAGTAAATAATGTTCTGATTGTATTGATCAAAAGCTTAATTTACAATACTGTTTGATGTGCTATTTATATACAAGTATGTGTAAAATATCTACATTGTAATTGAAAATATCTGTAACAAACTTTTGTAACAAACTGATTGTCAATTCTGTTATTGTAACAAACTTCAAATGCTGATGTGGAAGAGTAATCTAGGAGCTTTATGGAAGAATGCTTAGAAGCTTGAGTGGAGAAGTCTTATTTGAAGATGATCACAAGAACCCTGACGCAAGCTACTTCTGAATTTGTCCATTTCAGCAAATGCACTAGTATCAACACCCCCCTTTCAAGTTGGAGTCAGGTGGAGCTGCCACAAGACCCAACTTGGCAATGAGATAATGATGCTGATGTTCCCCTAGGGCTTTCATCAGGACATCAGCCAACTGTTGAGAAGTGGAGACATAGGAGGTTTTAATCAAGCCTGATGTAATTTGTTCCCGTACATAGTGACAATTCAATCTAATGTGTTTAGTCCTTTCATGAAAGACGGGATTCTCATCAATGTGCTGAGCAGATTTATTATCACAGTACAATGTAATTAATGGGTGTTGGAACTGTAATAAACAACTCCTTGAGTAATTCATTAAGCCAAACAATCTCACTAGCTGTCTGACTCATACTCCTGTACTCAGACTCAGCTGAGGACTTACTAACTGTGGCCTATTTTTTAGTTTTCCATGAGATGAGAGATCTGCCAAGGAATACACAATACCCTGTCAGAGAGCGTCCAGTATAAGCACATGACCCCCAATCTGCGTCACAATAGCTATGTAGAGTTAAATCATTCTGAGCAGAGTAGAACAACCCAAAATTTATCGTGCCCTTCAAATATCTGATCAGATATAAAGCTGCATTTAGGTGAGGTTGTCGTGGTTCACTCAGAAACTGACTTAACTGTTGAACACTGTAGCTAATGCCAGGTCTGGTGAGAGTGAGGTACAACAGTCTGCCTATGATTCTTCTGTAAAATTATGGCTGCTCAAGTAACTGTCCCTCATCTACTGATAACTTTAGACCAGTAGGAAGAGGAAATTTTGCTGGTTTGGCTTATGCCATGTTTGAATCTGTGAGAATATCAAGTATATACTTCCGTTGATTCAACAGAATGCCAGACTCAGATCGTGCAATCTCAATACCCAGGAAGTACCTGAGCAAGCCTAAATCTTTGATTGTATAAGCCTGGTGTAGCAACTCTTTGATGGTCTGAATCTCTAACTGATCACTGCCTGTGATCAATAGATCATCAACATACACAACAATAGCCACACAAGATGTCATGGACTGCCCTTTGGTAAATAGAGAATAATCAGATTTGGCCTGTGTATATCCATGTTTTTTGAGAAATTTTGACAGCTCAAGATTCCATTGTCTTGAGGCTTGTTTAAGACCATACAAAAATCTTTTCAGAAGACACACATCACCTGGGTTCCCTTTATCATACCGCTCAGGCTTTTTCATGTATACTTCCTCGCCCAAGAATCCATGGAGGAAAGCATTGTTGATGTCAAGCTGGTGTAATGGTCAAGACTTAGCAGCAGCTATGGCAATGAGACATCTAACAGTAGTAAATTTGGCCACGGGACTAAAAGTATGCTTATAGTCCTTGCTTGTCCTCAATTTGGCTGTAACCCTTAGCAACCAATCTAGCCTTGTACCTCTCAATGGAGCCATCTGGGTTGAACTTGATCTTGTAGACCCATTTAGCACCAATGGCTTTTTTACCTGGTGGCAAAGGTGTCAAGTCCCAAGTGTGATTCTCCTCCAAAGCAGTAAGCTCCTTTAACATGGCAGTCTGCCAGTGAGGATTATCTTTGGCCTGATTATATGTGGATGGCTCATAATGCTGGAAAACATGATGACAGGCTGAGTGGTAAGGGGAAGAATACCCATCTAGGTGTAAAACTGCAGTTAAAGCAGTAACAAGATTTTGGTGTGTAGAAGCAGGATTTATTGAAGGAGGTAATCCCTTACACCCAAAATTATTCAGCATAGAAGATAACTTTCTTGCTATAGTTGACTTCCTTGTAGCATCAGTATCAATATTCTGAGCATTGTCAGTATGAGTAGTGGGATTAGGGTTGTTGACAGCAGTGGTATTGTGAGGTGTAGTATTGTCTGAAGTATGAGAAATAAGCTCATCACCAGGAATGGTGTTTTCAATAGGTTGATCATCTTCTGAAGTAAAAGAGACAAAAGGATCATTTAAATTGGTATGAGCAGGTGGTGTTGTGACAGTTTGGAGAAAGGGAAAAACATTCTCTTTGAAGACAACATCCCTACTATAAATGACCTTGTGACCATCCAAAGTATACAGTCTGTAGCCTTTCTTGCCCATGGGGTAACCAAGAAATATGCATCTGGTTGCCCTAGCTTCAAACTTATCCCCATCATGCCTAGCAGCATAACAAAGACAGCCTATCACCTTTAGATGGGTGTAATCTGCAGGGATGCCAAATAAACACTCATGGGGAGTACTCCAGTTGAGCACCTTTGTAGGTAACATATTGATGATGTGAGTAGCAGCTAAAACCATGTCACCCCAAAACCTCTTGGGTAACCCAGTTTGGTGCCTCAAAGCCCTGGCTACCTCCAAAAGATGGCGATGTTTTCTCTCAACCTTCCCATTCTGTTGAGGATTCCCAGGGATAGAGGTTTGATGTATTATCCCACGTTCAGCAAAGAGAGTGGCACAACCTTGTTGAAGTATCTCAGTACCATTATCCGACCTTATGATTTTGACAGTGGTGTGAAATTGATTCTGAACATAAGCTAAGAAATGACTCATGGTTTGACACACTAAATCCTTATGCTTGAGAAGCATAGTCCAAGTCATTCTGCTAAAATCATCAACTATGGTCAAGAAATATGATGCACCATTCAAAGCCAAAACCCTATAACTACCCCATAAGTCCACATGAATAAGATCAAAAGGAGCATGTGTAACAGAGGTACTGACAGGAAAGGGACTTTTATGGTGTTTAGCCATTAAACATGTATCACAATGAAAATCAGTGTTATTAAAACTGGTAGTATTGAAGCATTTTACATGTCTCATTGTTGATAAGTCACTATTTCCTAGTCTAGCATGTAACAAGTATACATCAGTGGATGCTACATGATTGGAAAGAAGAACATTGCTAGACATAGGAGTAGTACATTTATTTGTAGTATTTTTAGCAATGCTATGAAGGTGATAAATGCCAGCAAACTTCAAGCATGAGCAAAGAGTCTCCTTAGTGGTATTGTCCTGAATAAAACATCCATTAGGATGAAAATTAGCACATAAGCTAGGTGTATTGAGCAATTTACCTAGGGAAAGTAAATTGTGCCTAAAATCAGGAAGGTAGAGCACTCTATGCAGAGTCAATTTATCAGAAAGCTGTACATCACCAACACAAGTAACTTTCTTAACCTGTCCATCAGGTAAAGTGACAGATAAAGGGGTGGCCAGATGCTCAACATTATGCAGTTTAGAAAATGTGTATGTCATATGGTCGGACGCTCCAGAGTCAATAATCCAAGGGGTGTCAACTAAGGCAGTGTGCTGAATATGTGCACTAGCAGCAAAGAGAGTACCTGAAGCAGGAGAAGAAGCACTGGTGCTAGCAGTATTTTGACACTGTAACTTAAAAACCTCCTTTGCTATTGCTTGAACAAGAGCAACATTTATGATTGGAGATTCCTGAACATCCAGTGGAGTGTCAATTTCATAACCTTACACTTCTTCAACATGTCCTGCAAACCTTTTACTAGTGTCAGATGCAGCAGCAGCAGGTTTTGGTTGAGCAGCAGCTTTCTTTGCTTGCTCCCTCTTATGAACCCAACAATACTCCAAAGTATGACCATGCTTCTTACACCTTGTACAGTAATAAACTGGTTTATCAGTATCCTCAACGTGATCAACAACCTTGTCATACTTGACCTTCTTATTATCCCGTCGCCAAACATTCTTGGCATAGGACTAATTAGCAGCCAAGGCAATGCTATCAATGTTGACGACAGGATCAGCAGCAGCAGAGATACTTATCTGCACTTCAGCTTGGTGAATCTTGGCATAGACTTGATTTATATTGGGGAGAGGATCAAGTGCAAGGATTTGACTACGAATTGAGTCATATTTCTTATGCAATCCCATAAGAAAATCCAGAATATGATGAGTGTTCTCTCTTTGAACAATTTTCTTGAGGAGATTACAGGTACAGGTGGTTATAGCACCACAATCACACTTAGGTAGGGGATCCAAAGAACGTATGTCCTCCCACCCTGAGCGAAGCTTAGCATAGTACTCTGCGACAGAAAGATCAAGCTGTTTGATCTGAGCAACATCATGACGAAGCTGATAGAGATATGGTGCATTTGATTGATTGAAACGTTCATTCAACTCCTCCCATAACTGCTGACTAGAAGTGACATAAGAGAAACTCTTTGCAATTTCTTTAGACAAAGAGAACTGTATCCATCGCATAACAGTATAATCTGTGCGAATCCAGTCATGATGACGAGCATCTGTAGCAGGAGGTTGAGAAAGAGTTCCATTGATGAAGCCAAGCTTATTCTTGGAGATCAAAGCAATGCGCAAGTTGCGTGACCAATGAAGAAAGCCTTTACCAGTAAACACTTGCGGAAGTAGCTGTAAAAGACTCTGATCACCAGTAGTAAGATGAAGAGGATCCTTGTAAACAGACGAAGGAGTAGGAGTCACCATTGAAAGCAGAGATGATTCAACGGAAGCTCGAAATGAGTAAAAATGGCGAATTTTAGGGAAATTGAGAAGATAAAATCAAAATGTAAACAATTTGTGAAGGAATTGTCGAAGAAAGCAATCAAAATGCAGAATTTGAAGTAGAAAAACAACAAAAAATAGATGATTTGATCATCTAAGTGGGATCGAATGACGATGATACCATGTTGAATTACAATATTGTGATGAAATGTAAACAATTGATCAGAAAATTATATGAACAACAAGAGTAAATAATGTTCTGATTGTATTGATCAAAAGCTTAATTTACAATACTGTTTGATGTGTTATTTATATACAAGTATGTGTAAAATATCTACATTGTAATTGAAAATATCTGTAACAAACTGATTGTCAATTCTATTATTGTAACAAACTTCAAATGCTGATGTGGAAGAGTAATCCAGGAGCTTTATGGAAGAATGCTTAGAAGCTTGAGTGGAGAAGTCTTATTTGAAGATGATCACAAGAACCCTGACGCAAGCTACTTCTGAATTTCTCCATTTCAACAAATGCACTAGTATCAACATCGTGTCAAAAATAAAGATAAATAAATGACCAAAACAATAATATAAGCTAAGATATTAAAATGAATAAAACAATTCAATTCAATTTTTGTTTGTGATACTAGAAAACAGCCCAAATTGTGGGAAATTGAAACAAAACACCCTCACCTTTTAGGGCACGTTTTGGCAAGTTAGCTAGGATCATAGTGACACGCATCAATATCACATGCATGAGAATGCTAAATAAATTAAGCTGCACCGCTAGCTTTAGCTTTGTCTTTCACCTGGCGGCTAGCCTTCTCGTTAATCTCCTGGATTTTACACAATTCACCTTTGTACCTGAACTCTACGTAGAAAACGATAAATACAATACAAAAATACAGTACAAACAAAATGACTATGAATTAGTATGTCTATGCGTGTATTTATCGTTTTCACAGAAACGAATCTAGATACGTGTGTAAGAGGCCAAATATATGTATAAACCGATAATTAGTCTATCTTAAGATGTGTATATATTTAAACTTAAAAAGGGCTGAATATTATTGTATTTTTATGGGAGGTGTTAAAGCGACACCGGGTGTTACCGAGTTTCGGTAACACCCTAATAAAAAAATAGAAAAGTAATTTTAGTTTTTGCGCCAACTTCATAGGGATAAAACCATAATTTGCAAATTTATTATATTAATAAAATAAAATATAAAAAATAATAATTTAAACTAAACTAATTCTAATATCCCTAATCATAACAATCTCATATCTTCATCTCTTGTGGACTGGAATGTTGTATTGTCAAACGCATCATCTTCATCACTTCAATCTTTAATTAAAAATATTAACATAATAATTTTTATATTTATTATTTCAAATATAATATAAAAATATTAATATTTTAATAATAATCTTAATTTATCTTTGATCCAACGGGTCGAACAGATCGGGTCGGGTTTCGAACCTAAAATAACGGGTCATTTCGGGTTATCAAGTTATTTCGGGTCAAAGGTCAAGACTTACGGGTCTTTGACCCTCAAAAAATGTGTCGGGTAAAATTAATAATAATAATAATAATAATAATAATAATAATAATAATAATAAAATGTAAATTATAATTTAGTTTAACATAGTTCAATTCAGTTCAACGTTGTTCATTTTAATTCAATAATCCAACACACCTACGCTTACTCACAGGTCGTGTCGGCACAACAACGACACATGATTTAATTCCGTCAGTTTTGGGTTAAAGGGGTTCGTGACCCGTTTACATGTGACAAGAACACAAACCTGACATGACCCGATCTGTAAGTGGGTCGACACTACCACGACATGAGATTTAATTGGGCCGGGTTTAAGTTGAAGGGGTTCGTGACCCGCGTACATGTTACACAAACACAAATCTGACACGACTCGATTTGTAAGCGAGACGACACTAATACGACACGAGATTTAATTGGATTAGGTTTAGGTTGAAAGGGGGTTCGTGACCCGTTTACATGTGACACGAACACAAACACAAACCCCATACGACCTAATCTGTAAGTTGCTCGACACTAACACTATACGAGATTTAATTTGGCCGGGTTTGGGTTGAAGGGGTTCGCGACCTGTTAACTACAGTTGTTCATTGGTCGTCGTCTCGTCCATTGAACCCGGCTTATCTGGCTCGCCAAATAAGCGGGTATAGACAAGGAATTTTGAGAAAATTAAAAAGGCGCAGTCCACGAACCCGCCCCAAGCCCTCAAACCCGCTTGTCTGCAACCCAGAAATTTAACGTTAGCCCGACCATGTCCGGCCCAACGCACTTGATCACCTTTACTATTTAAATGTTATACGAGCACGAACTCGACACGACCCTATTAGTTTGCCTTGTCATGTGTAGGCATGTAGCTCATCAATTTAGCTAAACTCAATTTAGTCTAATTCAATTAAATTTAGTTAATTAAGAACAACTTAGTTCAACACTCTTCAAAATTGAGTTTAACTTAACTTAGCTCAATTCAGCTTAGTACGGAGTATTTTTTTTGTTTAGCTCAGTTTATTAGTATGGCTCACCTCTACTTATTTCAGCTTAGTTCACTAAAATTTATAAATTATCGTTATGTATTTTAAACAACGATACACTAAATTATATTTAAATGTATAATTTTGTCATCAATATAAAGTATAAAATAAAAAATTGTCAAAATAAAAGTTTAGCATATGATATATGCTCCTTTAGTCTCGGACATTTGTTTACCTATGATTAAAATATCTTTCTCATAGAATATATTCCCTCCATACCTCTTCATTTTTTTGGTGTCTCAGTGAGTTGTTACCTTTCTATTTTAGGAATGACTTTGTTTGAATATACGCAGTCAATTTGGTCCACTTATCACCTAATAATTGGTCTCCCTCCCCAAAGTAAACAAATGATCGGATAGAAGAGTAATACATAAACAAATGACCTATAAGATAGAGTATGTTTTAATTCTTTTGTTTTTTGGACCCCTTTTATAAAACAATGAAACACTCAAATAGAAATATCGGTTTCCGTTACTTCAATAAGTAAAAAGCCATATTAATATCCAAATTTTAACTAAAATAATTTTTTTTAGAAAAAAAATATATGTTTAACCCTGTTCATAAGTCTCGAAACCCCGTCTAGTCATGAGCTCACTGCTCACATAAGCTAGTGTACCAAATTAGCAAGGAGATTTGTATGATACACTTTCAATTTTTTTATTGTTAAATGTATAATTAATTCATGGTCAAAGGGATAGAAAAGATCATTAGTATTGATCATGACCCACACTTCCACCATTAAGGCACGCAAATCACGCTTATATCTTTTTTTTTTTTAATTTTTTTTATTATTATTCCTTACTATTAAATTCATAAACTATCCTTTTACAATAATTAGTTTGAAATTTTAATTTTGATGGAGGGAAAGCAATATATATATATATATGTAAATTACAATAATACCCCGGGTGTCGCTCACTTTGAGTAACACCCGGTGTCGCCAAATCATTTTCCTATTTGCATAGGTAGGACAATTTTTCTTTTGTTTAAGATAAATACTTCCGTCTAAAACAAGAATTTGTGATAAATAGACTAGTTTTTAGGTGTAATAAACTTTTGAATATGACGGTGTTAGTTAAATGAAAAAGAAAATAAGAAGAATTCGCAAAGTTGTCTCGACATTTGTATGGGGAGGGGGGCGGCCAATCGGCCATATATACGTGTGCTACCGAGTACCGACTAGCTGGCGGTCCAGACCAGTCGACGGGTTGGTATCCGGGTTCCGCTTCCTCTTTGCTTCTCGCCTTGATTTACATGATGCTTCATAAGTTATACTTGATGATTCATAGTCTTACCTCGCAAGTGAACGAGTTCGTTGCACTATTTAAGGGTCGAATCCGCAAGGAGCTGCAATACTACGGTTTTCTATGTCTATGGGTACTCTATCGAGTGGGGCTTACTCTGTCGAGTAAGTATGTTTTTATACGAAACAATCGGCTACCTGATGGGAACTCGATCGAGTATGTTGGGCACTCGATCGAGTAAGGGTCACTCGATCGAGTAAGTGACTTACTCGATCGAGTAAGTGAGTCTTACGGGTTATTTTAGCCGGGGTTTTTTAATAACGCGTGATTAGTATAAAAGGGTTCCGTCATTCTTTTAATCACTTTTTCACCTTTCTAAAACCTTTCAAAAGAAAAAGAAGTTACGTAGTTCTCCTTCATCGCGCTATTAGCAAATCCCAAGGGCTAGGATCGTCGGATTGTCTTGTTCTTTACGCCGTTGAGATCGTCGTGTCAAGGGTAAGCTTCTTGTATAATTTTTATAATGTTTCGTTGAGTTTGCTTAAAACCCTAATTGGGTATATTTGGGGGTTTTGGGTGTATTATGTTGATTAGGTGATAATTATATGAATATGTGTTATAGGAGGAGGATTCGTAGAGGAACATTTCCGATTAGCTGTTGTGACGATCTTGTGGTTGCTATTCCAGGTAGGGTTTCCCTACTCGGTTATTGTTTACATTGTATTGTTGGTGGTTGATCATTGTTGTTGATTTATATCATATCGGATTTGGTAATTGGTAATTATTGTGGTATAATGTGGTTGGTTGTATACCTGTCTGTGATTTGCGAGGTGCGTACTCAGCTGAGTGGAGTCACTTGCGGGAGTGGCTTCACGCCCTTGATTCGCCCTCTATGGAACCCGCCACAAAGGGGATGTGCACATTTAGAAACTTGGGTTATCGCTCAGATGAGATGAGCGGGGTTTAGGTGGGAACGGCTACGGTCCCCCTGTGGCTGTGTGGAATACTTGTCGCGATGGGTATTCTGGCAGGACTACACACTTTAGTGTGTAGTCAGGTGTGTGGAGTTATGATGGAGATTGGTTGGTTGGATTGGATTGTTGTATTGCTTTTGTTGTATTGTTTTTTGTAAACAATAACTAACCCCGGTTTAAATGTTTTGAAAACTGTGGTGATCCATTCGGGGATGGTGAGCAGTTATTGAGCAGGTATGACTTGATGCGCATGGGATAGCTGGGTGGAGTTGCAACGAGATGTCTAGAAGTCTTCCGCTGTCTCATAAACATTCTTTTATTTAGTTGGTTTGACAGTTTTGAGGAACAATTGTTTTTTACATTATCAGTTTTGGTTTTTGGACTTGTATCACTTTAAATTCATTTATTAAAGTACGTTTCTTTATTGTCTATTTGATATACATTACCTCGGGTTACCGAGATGGTAGCATTCCCATGCCTTAAGTGGTCATGGTAAGGCACTTGGAGTATGGGGGTGTTACAAAGTGGTATCAGAGCGACGATTTTGGAACCTGTAACTAATGAACCCAATGAACTTAGGGAGTCAAAATAAAATGAACCCGGGTAGGAGTTGTTAAGAGCTAATGCAAAGACTTTGGAGACATCCTAAATTCGCGATCTCGCCCTACAACTTTGAACCGGTCACTATGGGGCGTGTCTTGGGATTGTTATGTGTTTATCTATGTAAGTTGCATGTCTATCTAGAAATGTGTTGTATGAATTGGTGGATGAATGCATGTCTAGGATGAAGAAGATTGTGGTGGAAGGTGATAAGTAATATGAGTATATGTGTTAGTATGGATGATGGAATTGCATGATAAATGATTTCTAATGTGGCTTATTAGAAATATGTCAAATAGGGTGTTGTTTGTTGTATATACACACGTATGTTTATCGATTTATATATATATATATATATATATATATATATATATATATATATATAGTTGGTTGGAAAGTGTTAAGTTAAGCATACGGGTAGTATACGAGTCAGCATGACTCGATCGAGTGGGGGGCACTCGATTGAGTAGGTGAGAGACTCGATCGAGTGGGGTGTATATCATTTCTGGACAGTGTGCTATTTTTGGGCACTCGATCGAGTTAGTAAAGGGACTCGATCAAGCCAGGTCAACTCGATCGAGTAGATAGTGGGCTCGATCAAGTGAGGTTTTTGATGCTTTATGGTCAGGTTCTGGAGTCGAGGCACTCAATCGAGTAAGTGGGCAACTCGATCGAGTGGACTCAACTCGATCGAGTAGGTTGTGTTACTCGATCGAGTAGGTTCTGCACAGGTCATATGCGTGTTTGAGTTGTGGGATGTGTGTTTATGTTTACCTTTTTCATATATAGTTCAAAGATGCCGCCAAAGAGAAATGCGTTGTATGCTAGGGCTGAGAATATGAGTATTGACGCGCTCACAGATGCTTTAAAGAAGTTTGGGAAGGATAAGGAGGTTTGGGTGGATTTTGCTAAGATGAGTATCAACATCGCTCGTTGCAACCCAAATGAGTATATGGGTACAGGTGCGCCAATCTTGCTTGATAATTGACACAGAGAGATGGAGAATATACTTAATGTGGTTCATTGCCCTGAGGACTTTAGAGTGGAACAAGCTGCGTTCTACTTGAGAGATGCGGCCGGAGAATGGTGGGATAAGGTTAGGGAGAGTGCCTTAGACCTATATGTGAAACAGGGGTTGTCAGCTATACCTTGGAGTGAGTTCAAGAGAGCTATGCGCCGAGAGTTTGTACCTGAACATGTCCGTAGTAAGTTAAGGGAGGAGTTTGATGGTTTCAAGATGGCTCCGGATATGATAGTGGCTGAGTACTATCACAAGTTGAATGGGAAGTCTAGGTACGCAGAGGATATGGGGCTGAGTCATGAGAACTTAGCATTGAGGTTTGAGAAGGGTCTGACACCTAAGATTATGGAGAATCTGCCTGTAGGAGTCCTTACTGATGTTAAGGAAGTGTGTGAGCGGGCCGGGAGAGCTGAGAGGTTGGTAGAGATGGCTAAAGAGAATTGGGAGAGGGGTTCTGAGAAGAGGAAGGCTGAGAGCAAGGGTGGTGGTCAGTCTAGTTATAAGAGGGGCTACCATAACCGGGTGAGGGCTTACTCTTGGGGATCGAGGTCCATTGGTGGAGCTTCTTTTGGGCGTGGATGCAGTGGTGGTACTAGCAGCTGGGGGATATCTTGCTTTAACTGTGGCGGTATGGGCCACAAGAGACATGAGTACACTAGTGCCGTGGGCAGAGTTTTTCAGAGACCATCACAAGGGAGTTTCTCTCAGGGTTCATCTCAGAGTTATGCTAGTAACAGGCCGGCTGGGTCATGGAACAATAAGGGTGGTCAGAACAACAACAACAGTGGGGCTAACCGCAATGGCGGTAATTCATATCAGAGACAAGCGACGAACACGAACCAGGGGTCGGCTGCTAAGCCGTCTACTTCTGCTAGTACTGTCCAGGGAGGTGGACAGAAGACCAGTGGCAAGCTTTTCATGATGGAGAAGAAAGCAGCTGAGGATGATGCTCACATTATCACGGGTACGTTTCTTGTTAATGGTGTCTTTACCTTTGTTTTGCTTGATTCAGGGGCATTACAATCTTTTGTATCATCGAGTCATGCTAAGCTTTTGGGTTTAAGAGAGTTTGAGTCTGTAAAAGAGGAAGTTTTTATACCGTCGGGTGAGTCTGTATCTTGTGGGAGGTTGTATAAGGGTGTATTTATGATAGTTGGGCAGATTGACCTACCAGTGGACTTGTTAGAGTTTCCTATGGACGGTTTTGAGATAATAGTTGGCATGGATTGGTTGGGTAAGTATAAAGCTAGAATAGACTGTCACCAAAAGAGAGTCTCTTTGAGAGGTCCTAAGGGAGTTAGTGTGTCTTATCGTGGGTTTGTTGTCAAACCCAAAGTCAAAGTGATTGCAGCGGTGACATTGAAGTCTTATCTGAGGAAGGGGTATCTGTTGATCCTATGAACAAACCCAAAGTCAAAGTGATTGCAGCGGTGACATTGAAGTCTTATCTGAGGAAGGGGTATCTGTTGATCCTATGCCATGTAAAAGATCATAGTATGGTGAGTTTGACAGTTGATCAGATACCAGTGGTGGAAGAGTTTCTAGATGTTTTTCCAGAAGAGATACCAGGTTTACCACCAAAGAGGGAGATAGATTTCAGTGTGGAGTTGAAAACAGGGACGGGACCAATCTCTAAGGCTCCGTACCGCATGGGTCCTAAGGAGTTGGAGGAGCTGAAGAAACAACTGGACAATTTGATTGATAAGGGATACATTAGACCTAGTGTATCACCGTGGGGAGCACCAGTCCTGTTTGTGAAAAAGAAAGATGGGAGTTTGAGGTTATGCATCGACTATAGAGAGCTGAACACGGTTACAGTGAAGAACAAGTATCCTTTGCCAAGGATAGATGATTTGTTTGATCAGTTGAACGGGGCAGCAGTCTTTTCTAAGATTGATTTGAGGTCGGGTTACCATTAGGTGAAGATTAGGGATGAGGACATACAGAAGACAACTTTTACATCGAGGTATAGTCACTATGAGTATGTTGTGATGTCGTTTGGGTTATCTAATGCACCTGGAGTGTTTATGGATTTGATGAACCGGGTTCAGTCAGTTTTTGGATCGGTTTGTTGTGGTCTTCATCGATGATATCTTAGTCTATTCTAAGACTAAGGAGGAGCATGAGGAGCACTTCAGGTTGGTGTTGCAGACTTTGCGTGACAATCAGCTATATGCAAAGTTGTCAAAGTGTGAGTTTTGGCTCGAGGAGGTTGCCTTTCTGGGGCATGTGATTTCAAAGAAGGGTGTAGCTGTGGATCCGGCAAAGATTGAGGCAGTCACTCGGTGGGAAGCACCGAAGAATGTGGCAGAGATCAGGAGTTTCTTGGGTTTGGCAGGGTACTACCGTCGGTTTGTGAAAAACTTTTCTAAGATAGCCATACCTATGACAGCGTTGATGAGGAAAGAGAACAGGTTTCGTTAGGATGAAAGTTGTGAGACGGCGTTTCAAACATTAAAGGAGCGTTTGACAACATCTCCAGTCTTAGCATTACCTGAAGGGTGTGAGAACTTTGAGGTATATACAAATGCTTCAAAGAATGGTTTGGGATGTGTGTTGATGCAGAATGGGAAAGTAATTGCCTATGCTTCTAGGCAATTGAAGCCTTATGAGGAGAACTATCCGACATATGATCTGGAGTTGGGTGTAGTTGTGTTTGCTCTCAAGATTTGGAGGCACTATCTTTATGGGGCGACCTTTAAGGTGTTTTCAGATCACAAGAGTCTCAAGTACATCTTCACTTAAAAGGAGCTGAACATGAGACAAAGGAGGTGGATGAAGCTGATAGGGAACTATGACATGGATATTGTATACCATGAAGGGAAGGCAAACGTGGTTGCTGATGCGCTGAGCAGGAAGAGTGTGAATTCTCTATGCATAGCTACGTCTTTAATGAGATTGAGAGATGAGGTGGAGAAGATGGGGATACATATGATACAGAAAGGGGATGCTAGAGGTGACTTGATAGTGGAGCCAGATCTTTATGAGGATATTCGCAGGAAATAAGCTTTGGATCCTAAGATTGAGGAGTGGAGAGCTGGAGTAGAGAAAGTGACAGTGTCTCGGTTCTCTATTCATACAGATGGCAGTGTGAGATTTGATGGCAGGTGGTGTGTTCCTAATGACGAGGAATTGAGGAAGATGATCATGACAGAGGCTCATTTCACACCATATTCAATACATCCTGGCGGTGACAAGTTATATAAAGATTTGAAGAAGACTTTCTGGTGGCCTGGGATGAAGAAGGAAACAGCTGAGTTTGTCGCTCGATGTTTGACATGTCAGAGAGTTAAGGGAGAGCAGCGATGACCACAAGGTAAGATTCAGTCTCTTGAGGTACCTAAATGGAAATGGGAGTCTATCTCCATGGATTTTATAGTGGGTTTGCCGAGGAGTCAACAGGGTAACAACATGATATGGGTAATAGTTGATCGTTTGACCAAGTCAACTCACTTTGTTCCGATGAAAGATACTTGTACCAAGATATAGTTAGCTTTGGCTTATAGGAAGCATGTGGTTCGTTTGTATGGTGTGCCTAAGGATATAGTGTCAGATAGAGATGCGGGGTTCATATCGCGGTTTTGGAGAGAGTTGCAGGAGTTGATGGGAACTACTTTGAAGATGAGTATAGCTTTTCATCCTACGACAGATGGGAAGACAAAGAGGACTGTCAAGACTTTGGAGGACATGTTGAGGGCTTTTGTGATGGAGTTTGGTGGTAGCTGGGAGGATAGGTTGGATCTGATTGAGTTGTCGTATAACAACAGCTACCACACGAGTATTGGGATGACACCGTTTGAGGCTTTGTATGGGAGGAGGTGTAGGATTCCGATTTGCTGGGATAATAGAGCTGAGGCCGTGGTTTTAGGACCACAGATGGTACAGGAGATGGTAGAACATGTTAAGTTGTTCAGGCAAATGATAAATCGGCCCAAGATCGACAAAAGAGTTATGCAGATTTACATCGTCGTGACATAGAGTTTCAGGTTGGGGACAAGGTTCTTTTGAAAGTGTCTCCTATGCGTGGGGTCATGAGGTTTGGTAAGAAAGGGAAGCTGAGCCAGAAGTTTATCGGACCATATGAGATTTTGGATCATGTGGGTGAGGTTGCTTATCGGTTAACGTTACCAGCGGCTTTGGATAGGGTGCATAATGTGTTTCATGTGTCTCAGTTACAGAAGTATGTGAGCGATCCTTCACATGTGTTAGAGGTGGAGAATATAGAGTTGGTGTTAGGTTCATATACCTATTATTAGACTCATCTAATAGTGAACTAATTAACTTGTTAATTATATGTTCTTTAGATCTAGTGCATGCATAACAAAATGAAAAATTCATAAGAAAAACAATGTTCCTCACATTGATATATGGTTCGAAAATGTGGGCACAAGTAAGGTCACCTTCCTTCACTTGTTCTTGAGCTTAAAGTGATGGATGATCCTCCTAAGACTCCAAGTATAGAAGACACTCCAATAAGTTGCACCCAAGATTAATCCCAACAATTCCTACTAATATTAACTAGATATGTAGTAGAAATGTTCCCTTAATATTACTAATATATCTAGTATTACTACCTCTAGTAATATATTGAGTGTATTAGTATTTGTGAGAGTTTGTTGCAATTTGCATGTGAGGGAAATATAGAAAGAAAAACAAGCAAAACAACTAGAGGAAAAATGAGCAACAAATGCTCATATATAAGGACCAAAACCGGTGGCCTTAGAGCATTAGGAGGAATCTTTTTCCTTTTGTTTTTACTTGTTTGTTTAGTCTAGGTAGAGTAGTGTAAGAATAGACATTGTTGGACCATATAGCTAATATATTTATGTTTTGATGATGTCAAAGTGTTTTATATTTTATATACTCGTTGCGTGTAATCGTTTGTTAAGTATCTTAGAACTAACCTATTACGAGCAACAAAGAGGATTGTGACAATTGCATTAGAAAGTTCAAGCCTTCGTTTAAGATCAAACAAATTCAAGATTCATTCAAGTATCATGTGAAGACAAAGTTCGTCTAAAGATTTATCAAGCTTGGATGATGACGTAGCCTATACTCGAAGATCTCCTTGAAGATTAGAATAGTATAGGTGATTATCTCATAATGGTAATCAAGAATGAGGTTCTTGATTAGTAAAGTTATAGCTTTGCAGCTATAACTTTATTAGTCAAAGAGCTCAATGTTATAGCTCTTCTACTATAACATTGAAGTGCTGAGTTTTTATACACGACTAATAAACATTTCGAAAATTGTTTTATTATTGTTTAAAGTTTATCTTAAATGTTTTAATGAAAGTATTTATTTTATAAAGCTTGGTTTAGTGAGGAGTCCGGTTTTATGGTAAGCGTTAGTTGGTGGTTATGATGGATCAACTTATGAGTTGGACTTTACTACTAATTAGGGTTTCCATATAGCATCTCCTAATACCTAAATTCTAATTATATATTAAGATTAGGGTTTGCATGATTTACGAGCATATGAGCCGTGATATGCCATGTTACCTAAGAGATATTAGGTAAAGATTTTATTCTATAATAAGATCTTTACATATCTTATATATCTTCTTAATATATTTATTTATGATAAAAGATATTCTTGGTTTAGGAAATCTTATCATAATCTTAGAATTTATAGTAAAGATAATATTTAGAAAGATTATATTCTATCTTTTAGAATATTCTTTATTATCTTTTAAGGCTTTTAGGAAAGAGATAATAAGAAGATATAATTTGTAATTATATTTTATTATTTCGGCTATTAGGGTTCGTATAGAAACCGTGTAGCCTACCTCCTCTTTACCTATAAATACTTTGCTATTTACAACATCTAAGAGAGAGACCTTAAGCATAAAAATTATTTTCATATTTAAAAAGCAAACCGTGTGTTTTAAGCAGAAAAACCGATTTGCAATTTTGAAAGGTCGTGTGTCATAAAACTCGCATACTTGTTCTTCGTTTATCGTTATAAGATAATAGTGTGCTTAGATTGATTTCTTAACTTGTTCATTAACGTGAACCTTTGTTAGAATCATTAGTGCTTTCTTATTAGCGTAAATTAGTCACTCGAGTATTTAACGGTACTCATTGAGTTACAGCTAGAGTTAGTTGTACGAGTTGGGTTAGTAAATTTGTAATCCGTAGAAAGGTACTAAATTTATTAATCGAGAATAGTGGACGTAGGTTTCGACTTGTGAAACTGAACCACTTCAAAAATCCGTGTGTCTCTTCTTCTTTCGTTTGTTTCGTTTATTTTGCTTACTATCGTTAGTTGATTAGTTAAAGTTTAACCAATAAACTTTAAATAATCAATTACATACGCACATTCGAAAAAGCTTTAAAAAGTTTTAAATCCTCAATTCACCCCCCCTTGAGTATTTTGGATCAATAGACTCTTCAATTGGTATCAGAGCCTCGTGCTCCTGATTGCCTAACCGCAAAGAGGCTGATCTATTTTGTTTTTCATTTATCTTATCATTTTATATTCCGCTGCCTATCACGTGATAAATGGATTCCAAATATCTCAAGTGTCCCGTCTTTGATGGGAAGAATTACGGACTGTGGAAAAACATGATGACTCACTATGTGAAAGGACACGATTGGGAGTGCTGGAGGATTATTCAAAACGGACCACACAAAATTCTTGTGGCATCCGAGGAAGGCACTACCTATGAAAAGAAAGAAGAGGACTATGTCGAGGCCGACTACAAGAAGGCCGAGAAAACTCAAAGCAATAAGTCTTACGCAGAACGGAATGACTTCCACTGAGTTTGATCGGTTCTCTTCATGCTCCACGGCCAAGGAGATATGGGATGGGCTAGAATTAGCTTATGAAGGTACTTCCATTGTTAGGAAGCACCGAATTGATTTGCTTATGCAAAAATATGAGCTATTCATCATGGAGCCTAATGAGTCCCTAGATAGTATGTCCGCAAGGTTTTCAAGCATCATAAATGAACTGAAAAACCTAGGTAGGAAATTCTGTACCGAGGACATTGCTAGAAAGGTTCTTAGGAGCCTTACTAAGAAGTGGCGTGCTAAGGTCACTGCAATGGAGGAATCACGAGATCTTGAAACCCTTTCCTATCAAGAACTCATTGGTGCTCTCATGGCCCATGAAATTACTCTTAACAAAGACGACGCTGAACCAAGTCGCAATAAGAGTATGGCCTTAAAGAGCAAAGAAGTGGACTCTGACCTAGAGGATGAAACTGTCTTGTTTGCACGACGTTTTAAAAATTAAATTTTCCGAAATAAACAAACAAAATCATCCTATAACAATAATAACAACAAAAAGGTTAATGACTCAAAGTCGTCCTTCGCAAATAGAGGTTGCTTCAAGTGTGGAGAATCTGGTCATATGATCAAAGATTGTCCAACATGGGAGAAGATAAAGGACAAGACGAAACGTGAGAAGACAAAGAGAGAGTTCAAGCAAGTTATGATGGCTTCGTGTTGGGGAGACCTTGATTCAGAAGATGACGAGGAATCTGAAGACGACGAAATTGCAAATCTTTGTCTCAGCAGTGTGAGTCTTGACCTAATCTCCGACAGTGACGATGAAAGCACAAATTCTCATTCAAACTATTGCTTTCTTGGAGAATCAGATGAAGACGATGATGAAGAGGTAAGTTATCTTGAGCTTAAGAAACGTGTTAGAAAATTGTCTAAAAGTGCTTTAATTGAATTCTTTGAACAATCTCTTGATAAGTGTCACGAACAGGATTTGGAATTGAAAGATCTAAAGGAACAGATTCTCGAAATCGCAGAAGAGAATCATACTCTCAAGACTAAAGCTAAGAAGTTGAAATCTAAAGTTATAGCTGAGAAAGCTACAACATCAGATTCTACTATGGCTGAAAAGAAGGAATTAGAATCCAAAGTTATAGCTAATGAAGCTATAACTTCCGACCTAAAGCTTAACATCAAGCACCTTCAAGCCAAAGTTATAGCTAATGAAGCTATAACTTTAGAACTTAGAAAAGTCAAAGAACTCTTGGAAACTAAGGTCACTTCTAATGAAGAAGTGATCTTGGATCAAAAGAAAGAGATAGATTCTCTTTCAAAGCATTTGAAAGAATCTAAGACCGATATGATCAATGTTAAGAAACACCACACCGATGTTGTGTTCATTCTTAACAAACGATTCCAAGACTTTCGTGACAACTTAAAAAAGGACAATGATGTAGATCACACGAAATGTCAAGAGGAAATTAAAACCCTAAAAGACCTACTTCTACACGCTAGAAAGGTCCATGACAAGTGGGAAGGTAGCACAAAAGTCCTAAACTTCCTAACCGAACAATCTGACAATAATATGAAGATGGGGTTAGGACATGAGTGCTACAGCCGTAGAGATCACTCGAAATGCAAATCAACACCTTCGGATTTTGATTTTAGAAAAAGGAAGCATGCCGATCTTCCTGAATACTTGATTTGCAATTACTGTGGTCATACGGGTCATATCCAAATCAACTATGTCAAAAAGGCTCATGATTTACGAAAAAATGCCGAACATACCAAAACTGTTGACACAGTTGTCGAGGATAAGGAAACCCCCACTAACGAACCTAACGAAGAAAGGAACAATAAATTTCGTTGGTTCTATGACATGGCCTTTGACTACTCTAAGAAACCTAGCACTTCACAAAGCCCTTGTAGATCTCAACCCAGTAAACCTATTCACAAGGCAAATAGTCAAGAAAGACCTAGAGAAATTCCTAGACCTAAAGAAAACCCTAACCCTAGAACTCTTCCCAAGCCAAACAAACCTAAAGTTAGAAAAACGGTCATTAGACGTGTTTGGGTTCGAAAGGATTTAGTATTTAGAGTAACTAATCATAAGGGACCCAACTTAGCTTGGGTACCTAAAAACTGTATCTAATCCTTTCTGCAGGAAGAAGTGAAAGAAAACAATCAATGGTATCTTGAAAGTGGATGTTCAAGACACATGACCGGAGATAAGAATCTGTTTCTTTCACTCAAGCCCTTCAACGGAGGAAAAGTGACGTTCGGGGATAACAAAAAGGGAAAGGTTATTGGAGTTGGCAAAATCGGAATCTCCAAATCTCACGCAATCAGTGACGTTTACCTCGTGGATGGTCTAAAACACAATTTGCTAAGCATATCTCAACTATGCGACAAAGGTAACAAAGTAGTTTTTCATACTGATAGTTGTCGCATTATTATTGAAGGAACTAGCAACGTTATTATTGAAGGCCACCGAAAAAGGAATGTTTATATGGTGGATTTAAATGCTGTGCCTACTAACTCCTTTTCGTGTATGAAAGTTACACTTGATGATCCCTGTTTATGGCATAAACGTTTCGGTCACATTAGCTCACTAACCTTGAATAAACTCAAGAAGTGGGACTTGGTTGAGGGGTTGTCTAAGATCAAGTTCGACCAAGAAAAGATGTGTGACACATGTGCAAGATGTAAACAAGTAAGATCATCATTCAAACCTAAAAGAGTAGTGAGCACAAATCAAGCCTTGGAACTAGTGCACATGGATTTATGTGGACCTATGAAGGTAAGGAGTAGAGGAGGATCCAGGTACGTCTTTGTTCTTGTAGATGACTACTCAAGGTATGTATGGCCTATCTTTCTTCATTCAAAAGACGAAACTTTTGATGAATTTGATTGTCTTATGAAACGTGTTCAAAACAATTATAAGACTAATCTAGTATCTATTCGTACGGATCATGGCACCGAATTTGACAACCAAACCTTTATAGAATACTGTAGAGTTAATGGTGTAGGGCATAACTTTTCTGCACCAAGAACTCCTCAACAAAACGGTGTCGTTGAACGTATGAATAGAACCTTAGAAGATATGGCACGAACAATGCTCTTGTGTAGTGGTCTACCTCGTAACTTTTGGGCCGAAGCCATAAGTACTTCTTGCTACATCCATAATCGTGCTATGATCCGACCTATCCTCAAGAAAACCCCCTACGAACTCCTTAGAGGTCGAAAACCTAATATCTCCCATCTTCGCTGTTTTGGGAGTAAATGTTTTGTACATAATAACGGTAAGAACCGTTTAAGTAAATTCGACCCTAGGAGTGACGAGGCGATCTTTATAGGATATTCAGATCATAGCAAGGCTTACAAAGTCTTTAATAAGAGAACTCTCTGTATTGAAGAAAGTGTCCATGTTATCTTTGATGAAGATAACGTGTTCGATAAGCCTTTACAGGATGAGGAAGAAGACTTGGATGAACCCGACTTTCGTCTCTCAAGAGACGATCCCCCGGATTTGGAATTAGAGGATAATGAGATTGAGGGAATAAACGATGAACTTGATCGTTCCTCAAAAGATAAAAAGGAGAAAGGCAAAGTTATAGTTGATGATACTATAACATTGACTCAAGACAAGAACACTCCCAAACCAATGTTATAGATGATGTTACTGTAACATTGAATTCAAATCAAGGTGTTGAGTCCGAGGTTATAATCGGCTCAAATACAACACCCGAATTGGATTCAGGGGGAACTCTCTCTAATTCCGAACCAAATGAAGTCGGGACAAGCTCAAATAACGATGAAGAACCAAGCACTTCAACGAAGTGGAAATACAAGAATTCACACCCCATGGATAATATTCTTGGAAATATTAAGAAGGGTGTTCAAACAAGACGTTCCTTAAACAACTTCTGTTCCTTCTACTCTTTTCTATCCATGATCGAACCAAAGAATATCAATGAAGCTCTCCCTGAATCAGATTGGATTATAGCTATGCAAGAAGAGCTTCAACAGTTCGAAAGAAACAAGGTTTGGCATTTAGTTCCTAGACCAAATGATCGTACAGTCATTGGAACTCGGTGGGTCTTCAGGAACAAATTAGATGATGCCGGAGTCATTGTCAGAAATAAAGCAAGATTGGTGGTCCAAGGATATAATCAACAAGAAGGAATAGATTATGACGAGACTTTCGCACCTGTTGCTCGTCTTGAAGCTATTAGACTTCTGATAGCATTCGCCGCACACAAGGGAATGAAGCTCTTCCAGATGGACGTCAAGACAACATTCTTGAATGGATATTTACAAGAGGAAGTCTTCGTTGAACAACCTCCTGGTTTTAAGAATATCAAATTTAAGAATCACGTTTTCAAATTAGATAAAGCCCTATACGGATTAAAACAAGCACCTAGGGCTTGGTACGACAGATTATCCAAGTTTTTACTTGACAGTGGATTCAGTAGAGGATCCGTCGACAAAACCCTATTTCTGAAAACTGAGGATTCTGACCTTTTGGTTGTTCAAATATATGTTGATGATTTCATCTTTGGATCGACCAACCGAAGCCTTTGCAAATATTTTTCTGAGTTGATGACTTCCGAGTTCGAGATGAGTATGATGGGAGAATTGAAATTCTTCCTAGGTTTACAAATACAACAAACAGATGAAGGCATTAAGATCCATCAACAGAAATATATCAAAGAGTTGATTCGGAAATTCGGAATGGAAAACTCACACGCCATGCCTACCCCAATGGTCGAAAACAAGAAATTGACACTGGATGAAAACGGTAAATCAGTTGATGAAACTACTTACCGTGGGATGATTGGGTCACTGTTATATTTGATCGCAAGTAGACCTGATATTATGTTTAGCGTATGCGTTTGTGCGAGATATCAATCATCTCCCAAAGAATCGAATATGACGGCCGTAAAACGGATTTTACGTTATTTAATTGGAACGGCCAACTTATACCTATGGTATCCAATGGAGTGCAATTTTGATCTAGTCGATTATTCTGACGCCGACTACGCAGGATGTTCTCTAGACAGAAAAAGCACGTCGGGTGTCGCCACATTTGTCGGACCGTGTATCATCACATGGGGTTCGAAGAAACAAAATTCAGTTGCTCTCAATCGCCGGCCGAATATATTATTGTCTGCAGGACTGGTATGTACTCAACTTTTATGATTTAAGCAACAATTACGTGATTATGGTGTTGACGTAGGATGTATTCCTATTTTATGTGATGATACTAGTGCGATAATTATTTCTAAAAATCCCGCACAACATTCACGTACCAAACATATTGAAATAAGACACCATTTTATTAGAGACCATGTTGAGAAGGGGAATATAAAACTTGAATTTTGTAGTACTGAAAAACAATGGGCAGACATTTTGACAAAATCATTAGCTAGAGAACGATTTGAGACTTTAAGGTTGGAAATTGGTTTAATCAGTGGTACTTAAGCTTCTGTATTCGTTCAATCTTTTTATGACTGACTAGCTAAGTTAAGATTGCATGACTGTGTCCGTATATTGCGTTGCATGAATAATTTCGTTATAGAAATATTTTTATCATAAGATTCTATTTGTTATTTAGAATTTAATTGATATACAAACTTATTCTTATCACAATAAATAAAACACACCATATTTTTTTTATCTTTCCAAAACACAAAAATCTCTCAAATAAAGCTCACAAGTACACGGCTCAAATTTCCTATATCAAACCAACTTCCTAATTCATGTCTTATCACCATAAATTTTCATACTTATCACTTTCCTATTCCTAATTAAACACTTACCATATTTCACCTCCACTTGTTAACCCTAAAACCTACACCTATATCTACCCCTGCGTGTTACCCGTCCACCCATCCCCCACTTGCCTACTTTTATTCTTCCAAATTTTTACCATCATTACACCTCTTCTCCTTTACTCAAACAATCACCATCATCCCCTTTTTCAACAAATCACCATCATCATGCATCCATCTCATGCAAAAAACATCCGATCCTCAACCCGTCACCACCAAAACCGTCCCTTTCCTAACCAAACATCACCTTTACCACCACATGATCCTCATTCCATGAATCATTCTTCACCACAACCAAACTCAAACTCACCCCTGTTTCGTAGTCGGGACGAATCGGTTTCCGAAGGCAAAAGACGCCGTCTTTTCAAGGGTAAAAATAAAGTTGTTGTTGATGATAGTGAAGCTATTGTGGAGGAACCCGAGGTGATAGTTCGGAATGGTGTTGCTCGTACTCTGCTTAGGGATGCTTCGAAAGCCGCGACAAAGGAAGGGTTGAATCGTGTTCGGCTTACTCATGATGAAAGCATCTTAGTTAATCGAGTTTTGAGGTATTCCATTCATGGTGGTCGGTACTATCCGAAATCTTGGTTGGTTAGTGTACCCGCTCTTGCTTTCTTTGTTAATTTTCTTGATTTTCAAGGGTGGAGTCACATTAGTCAGTTTTCGGGTCCTATATACCCGGTTGAAGTGGTACAATTCTTTGCTAGTGTGTCAATCAAGAAAGGTGTCTTGCATGCGGTTGTTAATGGCGTTGATGTTACAGTCTCTGTTTCGGATTTTTGCTCTGCTTTTTCGGTTCCCGATGAAGGAATCGAATTAAATCCGAGTCTTGAGTGGTCTAATGTTGTGAGTGAGAAGGAGTTGTTAGTAAAGAAGTATTTTGAGGAGATGACGGAGGGTGTCAATATCGTGGTTCGACCTCTCTCGGCTAAGATCAAGTTCCTCTTAAATTTTTTGTGGAACACAGTGGTGCCGAGTAGAGGAGGCCGTGATAAGGTGTCAAGTTATGAAGCAATAATGGTTTATTCTTGGTTGGAAGGTCAGAAGGTGAATTTGGGTAGTGTCATTTTGCATCGTATCATTCAGACTAGTCTTACGGTCACTAAAGATAAGTTGAGCACTACAATCGATTTGCCGTATGGTATGTGGATATCCCGTTTGTTGGAAATTAAGAGAGTGGTAGGGCCTGACAGTTACGGTGTTAGTGCTCGGGATTGTATGTGTGACAAGTTGATCAAGCTAATGGGTCTTGTTGTTGATGGACCCGGCCGAGTTGATTCTTGCAAAGGATGTTGAGAAAGCCCCGGTGGATTCGGGTTTAGGAGCTATGGAGTCGAAGTTGGAGGGATTTATGAGTGGTTTAATGGAGAAATTCGAGGAGCATTCGACTAGTTTGGCTACGGGATTGTCACGGGTTGGACCATCTCGGTCTTTAGACTCGGGTTTGGATGCTAGTCGGGTGTACTCGTGGATGGAGGATGTAGACAAGAGGTTAGCGGGTTTTGAAAGGGATTTGAAGGTTATTCGTGGGGAAGTGTTCCCACACGGCGATCGTCTCACTTTCCTTACGAGTCAGGGTGGTGCTTTGGTGATGCACGGGAAAGCGATGGCGGGTGATCAAGCTCTCACGTTGGAAGCTACAAAGGCTCTTTCTTTGAAGGTGCTTAATTTTGAAAGGAGCATTGGTACTCTTTCACAGTTGGTTCGGAGCTCGTTTGACCGTCTGGATGCTTTGGAGCACTGTACTAGACCCGACTACGTGAACCCGTATAAGACCCGCAACATCTGATTTTCTCTCGTCCAACCCTCATTAGCCCTTACCTTAATTAGCTTTTCTTTTTATTTTTCTTAATGGTGTGTTAACCAAACTCTTTTTCGGCCCATTTTGGCTATGCACTTGAGGTTATGGCCCAAGTGTTCTATTAGACATGTGTTCATTCGGCCCACTTTGGCTTTAAACATGTTTAATTCTTAGTTTGTATGCTAATTATCTTTTGGATGCTTCTAGTTTTGCGTGCTATTATTATTTCTTATGACGTTTTTATCTCTTGTCTCGTCTTATATTATTCTAGTCATTTTTGATTTGTTCTTAACTTTTCGATGATGTCAAGAGGGGGAAAGAACGTCTATGGTAAGCATCTACCTAAGCTTGCTCCTTGTCAAGACCAATTGTCTCTTAAAGTCCTTCAAGTTTCGGTTTTGATAAATTTGTCTTGATCTTGCGTTAATCTTTATTATCAAGATAACGGTATTATATTGAGGGGGAACTTTTTAATTAGTCACAATTTTAGGAGACTTGCCATCATCAAAAAGGGGGAATTTGTTGGACCATATAGCTAATATATTTATGTTTTGATGATGTCAAAGTGTTTTATATTTTATATACTCATTGCGTGTAATCGTTTGTTAAGTATCTTAGAACTAACCTATTACGAGCAACAAAGAGGATTGTGACAATTGCATGAGAAAGTTCAAGCCTTCGTTCAAGATCAAACAAATTCAAGATTCATTCAAGTATCATGTGAAGACAAAGTTCGTCTAAAGATTTATCAAGCTTGGATGATGACGTAGCCTATACTCGAAGATCTCCTTGAAGATTAGAATAGTATAGGTGATTATCTCATAATGGTAATCAAGAATGAGGTTCTTGATTAGTAAAGTTATAGCTTTGCAGCTATAACTTTATTAGTTAAAGAGCTCAATGTTATAGCTCTTCTACTATAACATTGAAGTGCTGAGTTTTTATACACGACTAATAAACATTTCGAAAATTGTTTTATTATTGTTTAAAGTTTATCTTAAATGTTTTAATGAAAGTATTTATTTTATAAAGCCTGGTTTAGTGAGGAGTCCAGTTTTATGGTAAGCGTTAGTTGGTGGTTATGATGGATCAACTTATGAGTTGGACTTTACTACTAATTAGGGTTTCCATATAGCCTCTCCTTAATGCCTAAATTCTAATTATATATTAAGATTAGGGTTTGCATGATTTACGAGCATATGAGCCGTGATATGCCATGTTACTTAAGAGATATTAGGTAAAGATTTTATTCTATAATAAGATCTTTACATATCTTATATATCTTCTTAATATATTTATTTATGATAAAAGATATTCTTGGTTTAGGAAATCTTATCATAATCTTAGAATTTATAGTAAAGATAATATTTAGAAAGATTATATTCTATCTTTTAGAATATTCTTTATTATCTTTTAAGGCTTTTAGGAAAGAGATAATAAGAAGATATAATTTGTAATTATATTTTATTATTTCGGCTATTAGGGTTCGTATAGAAACCGTGTAGCCTACCTCCTCTTTACCTATAAATACTTTGCTATTTACAACATCTAAGAGAGAGACCTTAAGCATAAAAATTGTTTTAATATTTAAAAAGCAAACCGTGTGTTTTAAGCAGAAAAACCGATTTGCAATTTTGAAAGGTCGTGTGTCATAAAACTCGCATACTTGTTCTTCGTTTATCGTTATAAGATAATAGTGTGCTTAGATTGATTTCTTAACTTGTTCATTAACGTGAATCTTTGTTAGAATCATTAGTGCTTTCTTATTAGCGTAAGGTAGTCACTCGAGTATTTAACGGTACTCATTGAGTTACAGCTAGAGTTAGTTGTTCGAGTTGGGTTAGTAAATTTGTAATCCGTAGAAAGGTACTAAATTTATTAATCGAGAATAGTGGACGTAAGTTTCGACTTGTGAAACTGAACCACTTCAAAAATCCGTGTGTCTCTTCTTCTTTCGTTTGTTTCGTTTATTTTGCTTACTATCGTTAGTTGATTAGTTAAAGTTTAACCAATAAACTGTAAATAATCAATTACATACGCACATTCGAAAAAGCTTTAAAAAGTTTTAAATCCTCAATTCACCCCCCCTCTTGAGTATTTTGGATCAATAGACTCTTCAGACATGATTAAAGCTAGTATGTAGTGTCACTATCATGCTTTAATCAAAAACCAACAAAGACAAAAGAGCATCTTTTTCTCTCTTATTTGGCCGAAAATATGGACCCATTTTGGTCCATTTTTGCCTTTTGTCATTTGTCCCACAAATGCTTATAAGTCATATGTTTAACTATCTTACATAATTAATTATTAATGCAATCATTTAACACTTAAATATTATAATTAATAATATAATATACACTCCACTTTTTGAGTAGTATACTACCATTATATCAACATATAATGGGTCCCATGATTACTAGTTTGTTAAAATTACAACTTCTTGTAACTTTAAATAAGTAATTACCTTTACCTCAAAACTTATTAAACGCCTCAACCAATTTAGTAATTTAACACTTAATTACTAAATTAAATCTTATTTAATCACATTACAATAAGACATAAAATTGCACTCCCATAATTAAGGAATTAATTAATCTGTATCGCATACAATTAATTAAATATCTATTTGGGCCTCATCCTATAGGTGTGACCTAAAGGGATCAACTGACCACCACCGTCACACGACAGTAATGTCAAACTCTAGTTAGCCAATCATTACCGATTAATGACAGTCAATCGACTATATAAAGAATCATCCCTCACGTATTCTTAGTATGAGATTTAATAATGATATTTAAATCATGTGATCGTACTATTGTCGAGGACACATTTCCCAACAATCTCCCACTTGTCCTAGACAAGTGTGCGTCACCATTTCTCTTGTCCTATTACAATCTCCCAGTCAATGCAAGGTGTCTTGCAGGTCGTACTTAGATTTGATCATATCTTGAGTGGTTTTCTCGATCTGGAGATTAACTGTCTGACTGGAATTATCTATCATAGATACCTTCCGAGCGTGGCCACGCATTTCCAGTTAACTACCCCTCGAGTGGCCTTGAGATTTCAAACAACCCTGACAAGGGGTGGACAATTCCTATCGCCCTATTCCCTTCGTTCAGTCACAGTCCATCATAACCCAAAATATACCCAGTTTGACCTCATTTACGAAATCGTAGAGTATAAATCAAAGCTAATTAGAAGTTGTGCCAACTTGGGCGAATAGTTTCTAGTCAAAAGAATTGACTCATAAGAATACTATAGTAGCTCTTGCCACGACCGGCTTTATGAATTACCGAACTCTATAAGCGGTCAATGCCGTGAGTGTCCCATACTGATCCGCCTATGTGATCGACTAGTCATCCCATATGACTCTATGGCACTTGAACTTGCCATCAATCGCATCACACTCTAGTCACTTCGAGACGTCACCTCATATAAGTAACTAGGGGCGGATACCTTGTCAATCCAGTTCACTTTAATGGGGTTCAACTTGTTCTCAACAACCCATTTGGATAGAACAAGGTTATAAATAAACAAGTTTGTATAAATAAACTCAAATGACAAATGCGATTATCATATATGAACCAAAGACTCAGATTTTTCATTTCATATCTTATAATCTAATACAAATTTGGCATACGCCTTAGACCCATGGATACAACATGATGGTCATGCTTTGTTTGCGATAAAGGTTTGGTCAATGGATCAACTATGTTGTCATCCGTTCCAACCTTACAAATCGCTACTTCCTTTCTTTCAATGAAATCCCTAATTACATAGAATTTTCTAAGTACGTGTCTAGACTTATTGCTAGACTTGGGTTCTTTAGCTTGAAAGATCGCCCCACTATTGTCACAGAAGATCGTGATGGGATCTTTGGCGGTGGGAACTACCTTGACCCTTCCATGAATTGCCTAATCCACACGGCTTCCTTGGCGCCTTCGATCTTTGCCGCAACGTACTCGACCTCCGTAGTAGAATCCGCAATCACAGCTTCTTTGAAGCTTCTCCAGCTTATGGCACCACCATTGAGCATGTATATAAATCCAGCTTGGGATTTCATATCATCTCTATCTGTTTGAAAACTCGAGTCTGTGTAACCCTTAACACATAACTCGGAGTCACCTCCAAACACTAAGATAGAATACTTAGTCCTTCGCAAGTACTTAAGTATATTCTTCACAGCTATCCAGTGACTCTCACCTGGATTCTCTTGATATCTACTAGTCATGCTTAAAGCATATGAGACATCCGGACGAGTGCATATCATGGCATACATGATTGATCCAACAACGGAAGCATAAGGAATCAACTTCATGCGTTCAACATCTTCGGGTTTGGAAGGAGATTGAGACTTGCTCAAAATGATTCCACTACCCATGGGAATTAAGCCTCTCTTGGACTTTTCCATGCTGAAACGTCGAAGAATCTTTTCAATATAAGATTCTTGACTTAATGCCAATATCCTTTTGGTTCTATCTCTATAGATCCGGATACCTAGTATGCGTTGTACTTCCCCTAAATCCTTCATTTGAAAGTGATTTCCCAAATACTCCTTGACGGAAGATAACATTGGAATATCATTTCCAATAAGTAGTATGTCATCCACATACAATATTAGGAACACAACATTGCTCCCACTGAATTTCATGTATAAACATGGTTGCTCAACACTTCGAGTAAAACCATTCTCTCTTATAACATGATTGAATCGATGATTCCAGCTTCTAGATGCTTGCTTAAGACCATAAATGGATCTCTTAAGCTTGCATATTTTGTTAGGATTTTTCGAATCTACAAAACCTTCAGGTTGTAACATGTACACCTCCTCTTCTAAATGCCCATTTAGAAAAGCGGTCTTTACATCCATTTGCCATATTTCATAGTCATGAAATGTAGCAATCGCTAACAATATCCGAATGGATCTTAGCATGGCTACAGGAGCAAAGGTTTCATCATAGTGAAGACCCTGAACTTGGGTAAAACCCTTTGCAACAAGCCTAGCCTTGTAGACATCATCATGTCCTTCTATGCCATTCTTTATTTTGAATATCCATTTGCATTGAAGAGGTCTCACTCCTTCAGGAAAATCCACCAAGTTCCAGACTTGATTTTCATGCATAGAACTTATTTCGGATTCCATGGCTTGAAGCCATAAAGCTGAATTAGGACTAGAGATTGCAGCTTTGTAGGTAGCGGGTTCGTCGCTTTCTAGAAGCAACACATCAAGACTCCCATCCTCTTCGATAAGTCCCACGTATCTATCAGGATGGCGAATTTCTCGACCCGACCTCCTTAATTGAGGAACGACTTCCGAATTAGATGATGAAGGAACGTCTTCACGTGCTTCTCCATTTGTCTCTACTTCGGTTTGTGTCTCTTGAACTTCATTAAGTTCAAAATTTCTCCAACTCTGTCTCTTAGAAATAAACTCACTTTCTAAGAAGACAGCCTCATTAGACACAAATACTTTGTTCTCTGAGGTTTGTAGAAGTAGTAGCCTCGGGTGGTGGTAGGGTAACCTACAAAGATGCATTTTTCGGATAGCGGGGCTAGCTTGTTGTCAGTCTTTACCTTGACGTAAGCATCAGATCCCCAAATCCTCATGTAGGATATATTAGGAACCCTTCCTTTACATATCTCATATGGTGTCTTTTCGGTTGCTTTTGATGGACTAATGTTTAATGATTTAATTGCGGTTTGGATTGCAAATCCCCAAAACGAGTCAGGTAACTAAGTTAGACTCATCATAGATCGAACCAAATCTAGTAGGGTTCGATTTCTCCTTTCGGCCACACCATTTAGTTGTGGTGTACCAGGTGGAGTAGGTTGTGACACAATGCCACAATCTTTCAAGTGTGAATCAAATTCGTTACTGAGATATTCTCCACCACGATCAGATCGTAGTGTCTTTATCCTTTTGTTCAATTGGTTCTCAACTTCATTCTGAAATTGTTTAAATTTCTCAAAAGCTTCACTCTTATATTTCATTAAGTAAATATACCCATATCTACTTAAATCATCGGTGAAGGTAATGAAGTAATCATAATTACCCCTAGCGGTGACACTCATTGGTCCGCACGCATCGGTATGTATAAGGCCCAAAAGTTCACTAGCTCGTGTCCCTTTACCACTAAAAGGACTACGAGTCATTTTGCCTAGGAGGCATGATTCGCATATACCATATGATTGGAAATCAAATGGTTTGATTACGTTAGTAGAAACTAACCTCTTAATGCGATTCTCATTGATATGACCCAATCGACAATGCCAAATGTATGACTCATTTGGATCACTTGATTTGAGTTTCTTGGTTTGAATGTTATAGATGTCATTCCTTGGATTTGATGTTTCTCGAACATAAATACCATTAATAGATGAACCTCGGCCTATGACCAAGTCATTTCTAGAAATAGTACAACAATTGTTCTTGATGGCAAAATTAAAGCCTTCTATGTCTAACATAGCAACTGAAATAATGTTCTTAGATAAAGTAGGTACATAAAAACAATTATGTAAATACAATTCAAATCCATTCGCTAGAACAAGTACATAAGTACCCTTGGACGCGGCCGCTACCCTAGCTCCATTCCCAAGTCGGAGATCAACATCGCCTTTGCTCAGCTTTTCCACGTTTCTTAGCCCCTGTAAATGATTACAAAGGTGAGAACCACAACCAGTATCTAGTACCCATGTTGTCGTGGAAATGAAATTTACATCAATAACATAATTCTCAGTAGGAATTTTACCAAGTGGAATGACAAGTCCATCCCTTATATTTCCCAAATATATGGGGAAATTTCTCATCCAATGTCCCATGCCATGACAATAATGGCATTCATCATCAAATTTGGCTCCTCTACCATTGTTGAATTTTCTCCCTTTTCTTCCCTTCCTCTTGAACCATTTCCTTTATGTAGCAAGATCTTGCTTGCTAGAACTTCTACTTACTTCGGTATCCTTCTCTTCCAAAGATAGGGACCTCATAGACTTAGTGACATGGTCTACCCGAGACGTATTCACATAAGGCCTAGTTATAGTAGGAGGTATGGAGGAAGTGATGAAATTGAGATTTCCATCAGAACTGATCCCAAAATGAAGCTCTCTAGTAGTATCGAGTTGGTCGTTGGAGCAAATTTCGTCGAATAAATTGTGACATGAATCAATGGTAATTGGTGTTGTTGCTTGTGATGGATCCATTGTGATATAAATCAACTACTAATTTGGAGGTAAAGGAAATATTAACATTTGTCATTTTAATATAAACTTGTAAACATTTTTAATCAAGTTTTAACATTTATATAGTGACCTCCACCCAACTAATATAAATGATTCCGAGATCCAAATTCATAATAATACGGGCACGGTGAGCCGATTCATCCCTTGTTAATATAACTCGGTGGATTAACTTCTTAATCGATTCTACTTTTAGAACTCTCGGTCGATAAAAATTACTCTAATTTTCATCTTTATCCCGGAACACATGCGACTACGGTCACGAATACTTCCGTTGAGCTCAATCCAAATTTCGATGTAATAACATTTTACTACCTAACTTCGCCAACGTAATAAGGTTTGTATTACGGTGAAGCCGGATTAACTCCCTTATGAAATTGGTACTTCATGGGTTTCTACTATTTGGTAAGGCTATATCTCAATTATTATATGTGAGAGGTCTTGTCAATTTATTATCTATCACGTTTTAAGTGAACTAATGCGGTGAACTACGATAATTATAATTGACACGGTCGATGACTCGATATGATATGCATGTGTTGTTATGGCGATTTGGCAATGCATGCAACATATTAAAATAAATGCAAAGCAATAAATGAAATTCCTAGTATGGCCTTCCTAAAATAGAAAATCAAATATTCTATTACATATTCGGAAACCAACTCCTTTGGTCCCTTGAATCTTCAATTGGCACGCTTCCCAAGACACCGTCTTCGTCGGATCACCTTTCCGAATGGCACCGTCTTTGAAGATGCTCCATAATTACAAATAATAATAAAAATACAAAGCTATTCCTATTATACATTTGTAAAATGGAAAAACTAATAAAAATAAAAGTGATTCGAGATCACATTAAATTACAACCGAATCAATATTCCCTTTCATTACGGGTAATATTGATTAAACTAAGGCCATACTAAGATAAAATTACATAATTCAAAATTATATAAATAAAAGACATTCAACAATTGAAATATGCAGCATTATAATATGTATCTATCATACAATATCATGTGTCAAATCGCCCTATTGAACTTATGTCATACATAAAACCCGGTTTTATGGAAATGCGTGATAATAACCTTTTAAAATCACTAATTAACACTTAAATCACATCTAAGCTCAAGTTAATTATCCAAACACCTTTTAGGATTCAAAAATTAGTCATCACATAATTTTTTGACAATAATTCAACTTGATTTAATTTTATGCTCATTTTTGACCTTAAAACCATTATATTTATGAAATAAATCCAAATCAAATTATAAAAATTTCAAAATTTGAATTTTAAATTTTTGAACATTCTGGAATAATTCCATGACACTTATATTTTCAAGAAAACATGGTTAAAATTTTCGAATTTATTTTGAGAAAATATAGTTGCATTTTTATCGGTTTTATCTCATAAAATATTTAAAGTATCCAAAAATTACTATAAATTTTTTTACAACCTTAGATCTGGTTAGTGGGATATATATGCAACTTAAAATAATTTTCTCATGCCATGCAATACGTTTTAGCTAATATTGCTAAAATAGTCACTATTTATGCCATTTTTACTCTAAAAATCCATAAATCATGCTAAAATATATATTTTAATCTCTAAATTTACATACTCTCTGTAAATTATGAATTTAACATCATATTAAAAAATCATGGCTTAATTCAAAATTTAACTATTTTTAACCATTTTACCACTTTTAATCCAGTTTTATCTCATAAAAATCATAAATCAAGCAATATTAATCAAATTAACTCGAATTTTTACACACAACTTGTAAAATATGCATGTGAGGTCATATAAAATTTCCAAGGTCAGAAACTTAGTTTAACTATTTTTAGCATTTTAATTCCCATTTTAGTCATAAAAATGTAATAAAATGACCAAAAATCATTAAAATGAGCAATAAATTTCCACAAATCATAAAATGACCTAACAATATTTTAGGACCAGAATATATAACATGCATGGTGATTTCGTGGCTTATACTAATAAATCACAAATTTTAAGTTTTATATGTTAACCTTTTAACTCGGAAAAACAATAACCGATTATGCATGCAACATCCTTATGCTCTGATACCACATTTTAGGTTCATATACCTATTATTAGACTCCTCTAATAGTGAACTAATTAACTTGTTAATTATATGTTCTTTAGATCAAGTGCATGCATAACAAAATGAAAGATTTATAAGAAAAACAATGTTCCTCACAATGATATATGGTTCGAAAATGTGGGCACAAGTAAGGTCACCTTCCTTCACTTGTTCTTGAGCTTAAAGTGATGGATGATCCTCCTAAGACTCCAAGTATATAAGACACTCCAATAAGTTGCACCCAAGATTAATCCCAACAATTCCTACTAATATTAACGAGATATGTAGTAGAAATGTTCCCTTAATATTACTAATATATCTAGTATTACTACCTCTAGTAATATATTGAGTGTATTAGTATTTGTGAGAGTTTGTTGCAATTTGCATGTGAGGGAAATATAGAAAGAAAAACAAGCAAAACAACTAGAGGACAAATGAGCAACAAATGCTCATATATAAGGACCAAAACTGGTGGCCTTAGAGCATTAGGAGGAATATTTTTCCTTTTGTTTTTACTTGTTTGTTTAGTCTAGGTAGAGTAGTATAAGAATAGCCATGATTAAAGCTAGTATGTAGTGTCACTATCATGCTTTAATCAAAAACCAACAAAGACAAATGAGCATCTTTTGCTCTCTTATTTGGCCGAAAATATGGACCCATTTTGGTCCATTTTTGCCTTTTGTCATTTGTCCCACAAATGCTTATAAGTCATATGTTTAACTATCTTACATAATTAATTATTAATGCAATCATTTAACACTTAAATATTACAATTAATAATATAATATACACTCCACTTTTTGAGTAGTATACTACCATTATATCAACATATAATGGGTCCCATGATTACTAGTTTGTTAAAATTACAATTTCTTGTAACTTTAAATAACTAATTACCTCTACCTCAAAACTTATTAAAAGCCTCAACTAATTTAGTAATTTAACACTTAATTACTAAATTAAATCTTATTTAATCACATTTCAATAAGACGTAAAATTGCACTCCCATAATTAAGGAATTAATTAATCTGTATCGCATACAATTAATTATATATCTATTTGGGCCTCATCCTATAGGTGTGACCTAAAGGGATCAACTGACCACCACCGTCACACGACAGTAATGTCAAACTCTAGTAAGCCAATCATTACCGATTAATGACAGTCAGTCGACTATATAAAGAATCATCCCTCACGTATTCTTAGTATGAGATTTAATAATGATATTTAAATCATGTGATCGTACTATTGTCGAGGACACATTTCCCAACAGTTGGATGAGTCCTAGTCTTATCTTGAGGTGCCAAAATAGATTCTTGATCGCAAGGTTCGGAAAACTAGACATGGGGAAACAGTGTTGCTTAAGGTTCTTTGGTCTAACCATGAGGTTGAGGAAGCTACTTGGGAGGCGGAAGAGGCTATGAGGGAGCGGTGTCCGTCTCTTTTTGATTAGCTATGTGTGGTTACGGGGACGACCATGTTTCTTTTAGGGGGTAGGAGGTGATCGCATAAGGTTTTGGTATGGTTTATGTTGGTTTTGGTAAAAGTTACTAGTTGTTTTGAGTCGGTCTGAGTTTTGGTTGGGAGTTTTGTTTTGAGTTTTGGTTATGTTGTTGTGTCGGAGTTGAGATAGTATGTTTTGTTTTTTGTGTACGTATTGAACTTCGGGGACGAAGTTCTTTTTAGAGAGTGAAGACAGTAATACTACGGTTTTTTAGGTCTACGGGTACTCTATCGAGTGGGGCTTACTCTGTCGAGTAAGTATGTTTTTATACGAAATAGTAGGCTACCTGATGGGTACTCGATCGAGTATGTTGGGCACTCGATCGAGTAAGTGACTTACTCGATCGAGTAAGTGAGTCTTACGGGTTATTTTAGCCGGGTTTTGTTAATAATGCGTGATTAGTATGATACACTTTCAATTTTTTATTGTTAAATATATAATTAAATCATGGACAAAGGGATAGGAAAGATCATTAGTATTGATCATGACCCACACTTCCACCATTAAGGCACGCAAATCACGCTTATATCTTTTTTTTATTTATTTTTATTTATTTTATTATTCCTTACTGTTAAATTCCTAAACTATCCTTTTACAATAATTAGTTTGAAATTTTAATTTTGATGGAGGGAAAGCAAAATATATATGTAAATTACAATAATACCCCGGGTGTCGCTCACTTTGAGTAACACCCGGTGTCGCAAAATCATTTTCCTATTTGTATAGGTAGGACAATTTTTCTTTTGTTTAAGATAACTACTTCTGTCTAAAACAAGAATTTGTGATAAATAGACTAGTTTTTAGGTGTAATAAACTTTTGAATATGACGGTGTTAGTTACTGTGGACAGCGGGCCGCCCACGGGGGCGCTTGGGTAGGAAAAGAGAAACAAGCGTTTGCATTTTTGTATGGAGTCGCCACCAATTTTTATGGGAAATTGGAACCGTTCGAATACCTCGTGTCATGTCAAGACACAAAGTAAAGACATGAACACTAAGCAATCATTACCCTTAGCATTCTATGTCTAGAATGACTCTCGTGGATGCCAATGAACACGGATGTTCACAGAGATCTGGAGTAAGGGGTGAGGGTACGTATTAGGAAGCTCTTTTGATCGAACACCTAATCCCGCCCGCCTCGATAGCGGCCTCTACTAATGATTAGGGAAGTTATTCGTACTTGATATATCGTCGGCTATATGCATGCAATGCATTATCCAAGTTTTAATCCTAGCATGTGAGAATTAATACTAAGTCGGTTGACACGTAATTAACAAACAATTGGGTCAAAGTTGGATTTAATGCTCATTTACATATGAAAACATACAAACAATAAAAGAAACACAATAAATATGAATTACAATAATGAAAATTACAATAATTACAACGGAATAGGCGATTTATGTCGAAAATACCTTTAAAACGGATAATTTGAGAAAAAGAATAAACAAGAAAGAAATAAATCAACGAACATGAATTAGTGTGATATTACGGTTAATAGTCAGTTAATTACGTAAACTAATTACACTACGTCAAGGCAGAAACGGAGTTCGAGACGAAACTCGGCCGAGAACAAGCGCAATGAGCTGCGTCCTTTGGAATAAAGCGCAGCAGACGCTTTGCGTCATTCGTGGCTCGATTAATTTGTGAAGCGTAATTGCAAGCCGTTAATGTTAATTGGTGATTTAATGATTAATTATTTACTCGGATTAAAGTGATTAATAAGTTATTTAACATATGAATAGGTCATGAAAGCAATAAACATGGACGAGACGGAATTAAAACGAACTAATTACAAGATTGAATAATGACAGAAGTGAAAAATATTAATGAGTCCAACAAATTAATTCAATTGATCAGGTTAGATACGATGGATTAATGACGAATATGCGATGATCGTATGAATAAACAGATATAAACTATATCAAAGACGAATTCCAGAAACTCAATATGAACAAATTGAATCTCCATAACCCGGAATTGAATTTAATGACGAAAACCCGCAAATATTGAATTATTAGGGATTTAAGTCGGATTTGTGATGAATTAAACATGTTAATGATGATGATAAATATACATGTGAATTATATACTGTTATGACGAAGAAAACGAAACAATCAAAAGGATTTTGACGAATAACAGAGGACAAACGAAGAAGAAAGGAAGCAGGAACTGCGGCAGCCTCACGAAGAGGCGCAGCAGGAACTGCACTCCTTCGAAGAGGCGCAACGATTCTTTGCGTCCTTTCTCGACGGTTATCTACTGGAAATCCGTAAAAAGAGGTTTTAAAGCATGGTTTCAGAAATCGGTTTTAATGGTATTTTCGACGTAAACCTTACAATGATGATACAATAATTAAAATACAATAAATAAAAGAGAGATTATACACCCTCAGACTTACATGTTGACGAAACGAGAAGGACTAAGATATCGATTAGTGATGCTCGACGCGAATGCAAAGAAAGTGCCCTCGTAAGAGGAAAACGATTAATTAATTAAGTTGATTATTGTGAAGTTGGTCAAATTGGTCGGTCATGCAAACGGGGAGGCTGGTACTCAGAAGGATCCGAGCTTAGGTGGTCGAAAGTTCAAGCACGTAGACGCCAAAAAGTAAGAACAAAGTCTAGAATGCAAAGGGAGAAGAGAAGGGCAGACACTCGCGTGAGAAATATGAGGAGCGAAGGCTCCTATTTATACTAATCACTTGAAGGAATTAGGGTTTCGGAGACTCTTTGGAAGTGAATCTCGGAAAGATATGAAAAAGATACGAGAAACATGCAGAAAAGGGCCTGGGAAGAGGCGCAACAGCCACTGCGTCTCTTGGAAGAGGCGCAACACCTGCTGCGTCTGTTCCCAAGGGGTTTCCTCCTGCAGAAGAAAGATCTCCGTGTTTGAGTTATGGTAGGACGGAAATAATTCGATTTTCCTTAATATCTTATGTGAATATTTACGGGAAATTACTTACTAAAAGATAAAATTTATGAAATATGGAATAGAAATATCCGGAACATTCCAGAACATTCTGACTCGGGATTTAGCGGTTATCAGAAAATGGAGACGGTTTTAGGCCCGGACTCCGAATGTACTCTAATTACTGTCAAAACGACCGTATCGGGACGTAGATGACGACTAAGAGGTAGACATTAATATTTGAGCAATCACTTGACGATAATCTTACGAATTGTCACAAATCGTTCCGCGTATCAAACATGCGGCCCAATCATCACCGGGTGGTTTGCGGGAGGTGCGAAAATGAGGTATCTCTGAGCCCCCACTTTGACGAGGCTTGGACAAGGCGAAAGTCAAAGTATAGCCATCAGGTCAATCGAAGATTACAACCTGACGACTATGGCGACGCGAGGCGGCTCAAGGGGTCTGAGCCAAGGACCTGTCGTCGGGAACATTTTAGAGTCTGTCGACTATCGGGGAGGGTCGTTTAAAGTCCATTAGACTACGTAAGGAGGCTCGCCAGCCATAAGAAGAGACCATACATGAGACTTCTTCTCGAGATGCTTCCGAAGGTGCATAGGAGCTAAGGTTAAGCATAAGAGCTAAGGTTAAGACCTAAAAGATATGTAAGGATTGGTACTAGGGTGTGGGACCCTAAAGGAAAGCATTGACGGGAAGGAGGCCTAAAGGGTAACTAAAGCTTGGGTATAGGAACTCTATTGGTTTAGGAACTTCTGGAGAACGACACCTTTGTCGCACTCCGCGGGGAAACAAGAAATATTGTGAGTAGCAGGACACAGGCGGGAACTGCTGAGGAGAAAACTGCTTAGGTAGTCTTCGGGAGATAATTGCGAGTAGCAGGACACAGGCGGGAACTGCTGAGAGGAAATCTGCTTAGGTAGATGTCAATCCTCGCGTCTTGAGAGAGACAGTACATCCGCTTACTCTCGCTAGAGACACGATTGGGAATTATTTTTCTTGTCGTCATGAGAGGGAAAGTATATCCGCTTACTCTCGCTGGAGACATAACGAAGGTGTGTCGAATCCTGCGAAGGAACAAATGCTCATTGCGGCACGCAAAAGGTCTTGGACGGGATAAATAACGTGTGACAGTCTGTTGCTGGTTTAGAAATGCGGGCCGGAACGAAAGAAAATCGCCAAACGGACCAAAAGAATGAAATATCATCGGGGAAGAGGCGCACCAAAGATGGGCCCACAATTAACGAATTCATAACGAATTTTTGAAAATCCGTATGGAGGGAACAAAAGGAAGAGGCGCAGAAAGAGCTGCGTCTCTTGGAAGAGGCGCAGCGCCTGCTGCGTCTATTCCCCAATTTGGTTTTCCTGCGTAAAAACGCGAAAATCAGGAGGTTTTGTTAATTTTTATTCGAAACACAAATCACTCATTTCTCTCTCAAATCTTCACCATTTCCGCCGAGGTTTAATCCAAAAGCTTGCATTAATCATGACTAATCGAGGTATGTGTCTCAATCTTGCATTAATCATCCACATTCGTCCAATTTTGAGCCGAAAAATCTAGGGTTTATGACCCATTTGATCGAAAATTTGGGGCTTTTCCCCCAAACGCATTTGCCTTGTCAAATGCACATTAGAAATGGATAGTAGGTAATATTAGGAACATAACCATGTATTTGTCTCGAATTTTCATCAAGTTTTGAGCCTTTGAGTGAATTTTGAGACGGTTTTACAGCTAAACCGTAAATTGCTTCGAAAATAGCCTTAGGATTGCCCATTTGCGATGAAACTTGATATTTGGGATCCTTGAATGATGGGTAAACTTTCTACCATTTCGGAATTTTGGTTTGTGACGGCTTTTCAGGGCACTTTTCTAGGGCATAATCGCCATTATATCGAAATGCTGCCGAAATTTCGACTCGAACCCAGACCCATTTCAAAATCCGTGTAAAATACAAATCCAAAAAAAAAAAATCCAAAAAAAAAACAAAAACGTTTTAATCAAAATATTTTCGAATCGTGTAAATGTAAATATGTAAATTCAATTGGGCTAAGTTAGAGTCAAAGTTCAAACCGACTATGTCCTAGTCGGAACTCTGCCGGGTCATAAACTCGTCTTCCTTTACATTTTGGGTCTTTTCAAAATTCGAGTAAAGTCCTAAGGCGTCACACCGTCATTTTGGATTCCCTACCCCAACTCAATTAGGAGCTAAACATTTCCACACCTAGTCTCACACACTCGAGGCTAACACATCGAGTCATTCCCATCTCCATTTCTCGAATTCTCCTAGTACACGTTTGGGACACACATACCCGAACCTCGAGTCAAGTCTGTCTTAAACCCACGAATTAGAATTAACACGTGTCGCCAATACTGTCAATCAAGTCAACCATATAAATGTCACTCTGTCAAAGTCAACACTCGAGTCTAAAGGTCAAGGTCAAAACACCATGAGTCCAAACACGAGAGGTCACTCACGACATCTCCTGGATTCACAAATCAAGAGTTTAGTCATCGCGTCTCGTTGCATGTCCTTTGTTTGTTGCCTTAGTATGCGTGATCCCATGTCAAATCAAGTTGTAATGCGCATCATTTTCTTCTCGGTAGGAATTCCGCAATTTCCATTGAAAGTGTTCAAGAATGTTTATCTGTCGACGTTAAGGGACTAAGTGTTGCAATCATTAAGCTTCAGGCCACCATCGAAGACTTGAGCGCTCGTGTCACCAATATGGAAAACAAGATAGATATGATGAAACCTTTACCATCTTCTCATACCCTATGGCCAGGGCATAGCTTCAACACGACTCACCCATCTAAGAAGGCCAATGAAGGCAAGGGAGTTAACCTCTTGCAAACTCCACCCAGAAGGCCGGGACGAGCTCATAGGGAATTCCATGAACTCGTAACCATATATGAAGTAGCTCTACAAAGACTGATTTCCCAAGGAAAACTTCATCCAATTGGTCCAACCCCAGACCCTGAAAAGATATTCCCTAGATGGAAGGGCGATTCATATTGTCAGTACCATAGAGGTAGGGGACAAGATATGGAGGAATGCTTTTGTCTAAAGCATATTATTCAGGATATGATCGAGGATCGCAAGCTTCCTGTGCCACCTTCCGCCAAGAAATCCAAGAAGACCGACCCTCTTGGGTCTAATATCATTAAACATGACGAAGAATCATCTCTAGACTGTTCTCATCTCCTCGATCCTTGTGACAACAAAGAAATCAATGTCCTCGAAGACGAAGATATCCAAAATGGAATGCTCATGCTTTCCATGGCCTTCGACAACAAATTTTCCAAAGTAGAGGGAGCTATTGATAGCCTAAACTCTTTGCTTTCCAACATTGAAATCCAGTTCGCCGAAATGGGTAAGAAGCTTGATGCCCAACCTCTCAAGATGAAAAGTGTCCAGACAAACCCTCAACTTGACAGTCCTAAGGAGAAAGCAACAAATGGACAATCTATTCTTAGTTCTTCTCATCCGGGAATCAAAATCAACAAAGGCAACCTCATGGACCCTTCGTCAAAGAAACCTAACAACCCTCCGAGGCCATTTACAAAGGCTTCCGAAAATAAGGGCACACCTCTTAGGAAATTTACAACCATTGGTATTAGATACGGCGATGCCTTTCAGAGACTCATGGAACAACGAATGTTGAAGCCTATAGGACCTACGCCTAACCCAGATAAGAAATCCAAATTCTGGGATGAGAATGCCTACTGCAAATACCATAGAGACAAAGGGCATGATACAGAGAAATGTTACAAATTAAAAAACGTCATTCAGGATATGATCGAAAGCGGGAGGTTGTCCCTCTCACCTTTAACCCACAAGGTAGCTTAGGCGATCCTCATGGATATGCAACTTATCAGGAAACTTTTCTTGACTATAATCCTTTCAGTGTTCCCAATGATGAGGACGAGGTGCTCAAATGGATGAATGCTCAAAGTCAGATGCCGAAGACAGTTGCTGGAAGGGAAAATGCTCAAGCATGGGCCGATGATTACGAGTCTAGGTCTAAGATCGCGTCAAAGTCCGGGTCCGAGTCCGAGTCTTAGGCTTTTTATCTCATATTTGTTCTAGTGTCTTTCTTTGTGTCCATTTCCATTCCTAGTGACAACCTGGGGGCTGTCTCATGAGTCACATGTCTTCTCGAGTCTATGTTAAATATATTTATTATTCATTTCAATAAAGGTATAATTTTTAATCCACATATTCTATCCTATCTCTTCCTTTATCCATTTCCTGTGACAACAAGAATTGATTTGAGATATTTAAAAACGAACAACAAAAACAACACACGACAGTCAATGTGAGCACACTTAGATGATGTTCATTTCAAGTTGTAGAGGACCTAAAACTCCGTGTTCTTTTCTTACCTATTCCATGTCTGGCAATAGAAACCACAATACAACCCTAGTCTAGGACGAGCATATCTCAAGAGATTCTAGGACGAATCCAGACCGTCTCCCTTTTTGACAATCCATGACGGAAGGCAAGCCCATTCCCCACAATAAACAACCCGTGTAACTAAAAAATCAACCCGTTTCACACTAAAGGTGCTAGTCTGACCCAAGTCCATCCAAGACGATACGAGCCATGATTAGAGACAAAAGGCTCAATCAAGAGAAACTGAGGTCAATATCCAAGGCCACAATTATGCCCATAATCCAACACAAAAGAGTCAAAAGAAGAAGGCTCAATCAAGCAAATCAATGTCAATATCCAAAGTCAATGTTATCCTCAAAAAATCGAATCAAGTATCCGAGCAAAAATCCAAGATATATTCTAGACCAAGAATCTGAGCCTGAAACTAAATACGGAATACTGCTGAATTCAGTATAGAATCAAGACATCGATGAAGATGGTCAGCTAGCACCCACACTTATCCTTTCACACATCACACTCTAAGTCCTTCTCGAGACCGTTACAGGGAGATAGTTAGGAATTTTGAGAATCTTCTCAAGCTTGTCAAATATACCCATCCTTTAGGGCCAAGACATGAAAATTTGATCCCACGTCATTTTAATCTACCTTTATGTGCTTAGGCTACATCAAGCCAAGAGACTCCATTTCCAAGCCATATTACAAGCCATAATCCCATAAAGCCTTAACTCCACAAAATCAAGCTCCAGAGATTTGTTCATAAAAGCCTCTTATTTCCAAGCTCCACATTCCAAATATCCAATCCAGTTTCACCTTGGCCCATAAACGGAGTCTTCAATACTTTGCTACCCAGAACGGGACATACCCATATTCATCCTTAGGGTCCACTTTTATGTGTGCTCACACGACAAGGAATATTTTTTACAAAATTAATTATACCTCTTTGGTCTATGATCAGAGGGAGTTATCTCAAATCAATTCCTCAAGTCACCAAAGGAATATTACCCTTGTGACCCCTGCACTTTAAGGCCCTAACAGCATAGCTTAGGCACACACTTGAACTACGAGCATGGTTTGATTTCACCTATTTCAGGTGGATACGTAGGCAATCCTTTCTTACACAAGAAGGATACAACCACAACACCCAAACAAAATTAATCAAACCTCAGAACTACGATCTGGTTTGATTTCACTTCACGTGAATACGTAGGCAGTCCTCAAGGACACAACCATCCCAACTTTCAACCTCAATTATCAACCATCCTAATTCACAACTTTCAACCACCTCAACCATTCTAATTTCAAACTTCCAACCTCAATTAACATCCCTTCCACAACCAACACCTCTATACTGGGGGCTCCTTGTTGTTGCCCAACCTCTTTTTACCAAAGTCCAGAGTCATCTTCTCATCCTGGGGGCTTCTCTTCCAAGATGCCACCCTTCCTTTATTCCTCTCTTATTTTAAGCCAAGCTATTACTCGGTCCGGACAATGACAAAGATCTTAGATCAATTCTCCAAGTCATCGTGCCTCAAGAGGGGTCTCTTTTACAACAAACGGTGGTGAAAGAAGTCCTAGTAGGCGGATGATCCACGGCTCATGCCTTGCCTTTATATGTACCCATTGCAATTCTTATACCTTTAAAACTGACACGCATTGTCACCCACACTTGGCTAGGGGTTGAACATACTTAAACAAAGTCTGTCAAAGTCATCCCTGTGTCGCGTCAAATCTAAGTTAGTGTCGCGTCAGTTCAACCTAAGTCTACATTTCGCGTTGCGTCCTAGTAGGTCTACGTCGCGTCAGTCACGTGTCTAAAGCCCATTGAATATGCATAACGCATTACAAACGACAAACTTCTTTGAACAAGTTTTAAACAACTTTTATAAAGAAACGACTTTTGCAAGCCTATGTGTTCCCTCATTCGAGGTCCATGTGATAATTGCTTATGTGCATATATTAGATTGCATTCTTGTGTGACTACTAACCATGCAGGTAAATATCAGAAGCAATACTTTATCAAGACTTCGCTTGCAATAACGAGCGGATTTTATCTGACGATGTTTCGACACACCTCAACAATTCCCCAGCAAGAGTTTACTGTTCTTCTCGAGACATGGAGATTCAACCACAATAATCACCCAACGAGAGTTTGCTTGAGGATAGAGACAGGCAGATTCCCCAAAATCATCGTTTTATTCCCAGTGAGAGTTTCCTTGAGGACAGAGACAGGCAGATACCCCCAGGCGATCCTTCATCCCTTTAGGTAACCCTTTTCAGGATAAACCTTCATATCATTTAGGTAACCCTTTTCAGGATAAACCCTTCAGATCTTTCAGAAACTTACCTTAATCTTTCAGACAAACCGTTAGATAACCTTTGGGATAATCCTTCCTTCAGCCTTACCCCCTTCAGATAATCCTTTATTTCTTCAGACACTTCAGGATAATCCTTTCAGTAACCTTCAGATAACCCCTTTTTAGTTAAGTCCCCTTTCAGTCCTTTAGAGAGAGTTGTCCTTCAGCCTTTCCTTTAGTGAGAGATAGCCTTCAGAGTTAGCTTTCAGAAGTGTTAAGAAGTTTCTTCAGAATCCTTGTGACCCCTAATGCCTTCAGACACCAAGTTATCTTCAGACCAAAGAGTTTTGCCGAAACGTCTTCAGTCCCATTTCACCCAGGGGTATCTCAGGTATGGTCTCTAATTATGGCTGGCGAGCCTCCTTACGTAGTCTAGTGGACTTTAAACGACCCTCCCCAGAAGTCGACAGACTCTAAAATGTTCCCGACGACAGGTCCTTAGTTCAGACCCCTTGAACCGCCTCGCGTCGCCATAGTCGTCAGGTTGTAATCTTCGATTGACCTGATGGCTATACTTTGACTTTCGCCTTGTCCAAGCCTCAGTCAAAGTGGGGGCTCTGTAGACACCTCGTTTCTGCACCTCCCGCAAACCACCCGGTGATGATTGGGCCGCATGTTTGGTACGCGGAATGATTTGTGACAGTTTGTAAGTTTATTGTCAAGTGATCGCTCAAACATTTATGTCTACCTCTTAATTGTCATCTACGTGCCGATACGGTCGTTTTGGCAGTAATTTGAGTACATTTGGAGTCCAGGCCTAAAACCGTCTTCATATTCTGATAACCGTTAAAATGCCGAGTCGGAATGTTCTGGAATGTTCCGGATATTTCTATTCCATATTTTATAAATATTTTAATCTTTGGTAAACAATTTCCCGTAATATTCACACAAATAATTAAGGAAAACCAAATTATTCCGTTATTCCATAAACCAAACACGGAAATCTTTCTTCTGCAGGAGGAAACCACTTGGGAAAGGACGCAGGAGGTGCTGCGCCTCTTCTAAGAGACGCAGTGCCTGCTGCGCCTCTTCCCAAGTCATTTTATGCGTATTGTTCGTATCTTTTTCATATCTTTTCGAGATTCACTTCCAAAGTTTCTCCGAAAACCCTACTTCCTCTGTGTGATTAGTATAAATAGAGACATTCGGTCTCTCATATTTCTCACGCGAGTGTCCTCCCTTCTCTTCTCCCTTTGCATTCTAGACCACGATCTTACTTTTTGGCGTCTACGTGCTTGAACTTTCGACCACGTTAGCTCGGATCCTTCTGAGTACCAGCCTCGTTTTGCATGACCGACCAATTTGACCAACTCCACAATAATCAACTTTAATTAATCTTAATCGTTTTCCTCTTACGAGGGCACTTTCGTTACATTCGAGTCGAGCATCACTAATCATAAACTTAGTTCATCTCGTTTCGTCAAACATGTAAGTCTGAGGGTGTAAATCTCTCTTTTATTTATTGTTCTTTATTGTTGTAATCATATTGTAAGATTTATGTCGAAAATACAATTAAAACCGATTTCTAAAAACCCTTTGTTTAAATCCCTTTTTACGAATTAACAGGAGACAGACGTCGAGAAGGGACGCAGCAACTGCTACGCCTCTTGGAAAGGACACAACACTTGCTCTACCTCTTCCTGAGGTTGCCGCCGTTCCTGCTTCTCTTCTTCTTCCTCCGTCCTCTGTTGGTGTCGTCTATTTTGTTTTCTTTCGTCTTTGTTTGTTTTTATTTCGTTCACATGATAATTTAACATATTGTTCATCGTCATTAACATATAATACGTCATTAAATTCCCGACTTAAATCCCTTATAACCAATATTTGCGGGTTTTCGTCATTAAAGTCAATCCGGGTTGTAGAAATTCGATTCATTCATATTGGGTTTCTGGAATTCGATCTTTGATATATTTCCACCTGTTTATTACCATATTCGTCATTAGTTCATCATCAATCCATCATATTTAACCTAATTAGTTTGTTTAGTTCATTGATTTGTTAATTAATCCTGTAAACCTTGTAATTAATTCGTATTAATCGTTTTCATCCATGTTTATTGCTTTCATGACCATTAATCGCATGTAAATACTCTGCTAATCACTTTCACCCGAGTCAAATAGCATAATCAAGCCTTAAAATCATCAATGAACATTAACGATTTGCAATTCCGGCTTCACAGCCAGAACTGAGCCAAGGAACAGACGCAGCAACTGCTGCGCCTCTTCCAGAGGGCGCAGCTCTGCTGCGCCTGTTCCTGGTTGATTTCTGTCTCTGAACTCCCGTCTTGCTTTGACCTAGTTTTAGCTTACGTATTAATTAACTACTATTCGTATTATCACCCCTAAATAACCTGTTCGTTTATTTGTTTATTTATTTCTTTTCTCGAATTATCCGTTTTAGAAGTATTTTCGACATAAATCAATTAACCCAATGTAATTATTGTAATTTTCTTTATTGTATTATTATTGTAATTTTATTTATTATATTTCTTTGTGTGCCTTCACATGTAATTGAACCTAAATTTCTACTTTGACATTTATTGTATGATAAATTACTTGTTCACCGACTTAGTCTAATTTTTCACATGCTAGGATTAATCTAATGGATGCTGCATTGCATGCATATAATCGACAATATATCAAGTATGAATGATTTACCTAATCATTAGTAGAGGCCGTTATTAAGGCGGGCGGGATTAGGTGTTCGATCAAAAGAGCTTTCTAATACGTACCCTCACCCCTTACTCCAGATCTCTGTGAACATCCGTGTTCATTGGCATCCACGAGAGTCATTCTAGACATAGAATGCTAAGGGTAACGAGTTCTTGGTGTTCATGTCACTACTTTGTGTCTTGACATGGCACGAGGTATTCGAACGGTTTCCAATTAACCACAATAAATTGGCGGCGACTCCATAAATGCAAACACTTGTTCTCCCAAGCGCCCCCGTGGGCCCATTGTCCACAAGTACCCATCACAACAGATACTCCTCGCTGCCAGTGGGGGACCGAAGCCATTCCCACCTAAGCCCCGCTCATCTCCATTGAGCAATAAACCCATGTTCATTAATGTGCACATCCCTTCTATTGCGGGTTCCACAGAAGGTGAATCAAGGGCGTGAAGCCACTCCCGCAAGTGACTCCACTCAGCCAGGGACGCACCCCGAAGATCACAGACAGTTATATACAACAATCAACGATATTAATCAATAATACAACCAACAATATAACCAACAACCGTCATAACCACCAACAATATACTTTAAAAATAATCACAATGAAACCACCAAACACATCATGTAATTAATACTGAGTAGGGAAACCCTACCTGGAACAACAATCACCAAGATTGTCACAATCAGCTAATCAACATCGTCCTTCAATGAAATTGCTTCCTATCAAACATACAATCATACAATCATAATCTAACATCAACAATACTCCCTAAAACCCCCAAATTACCTAATTAGGGTTTCAACTAAAATCAAAGAAACGATATAAAAACTATACTAGGATCTTACCCACAATGCGACGGTCTCAACGGCGTAAAGAACTCAACAATCCGACGATTCCAGCCCTTAGGATTTAATAGCAATGTGAGAGAGGAGAACTACGTAACCTTTTTTGGTGGAATGTTAGTAATTTCATTAAGCACAAAAGCTATTACAAGCTATCACCATATTGTTGCACGAACTCAATTACAAGCCAATTGAGTTGAGCCATACAAGATTAGTACTAGTAAATAGATTACTACATTGCCTTACTCTAATTTGCAACAACTTAAATATTTGATCTACCACGTGTTCAGGACGAGCAATTAGGCCTTCCAAACGAGCTGAGTTGCGTTGCTGCCAGACACTATAATACACTGCCATAAACGCAAATAAGCACACATCAGTCTCCCCTCTTGACCAGTGCCTCCGACCAACTCAAATAATAGCATTGCCTTTGGGTATAGGGATATGCAGCTTAAGTGAGATCTGTTCCAGTATAGCAGTGACATACCTGCAATGCTGAAACAGATGCACCATGCTTTCAGGTGAAGTAAAATAGATGCAACACTGATCATCCATACTAATACCATGTCTAAACAGTCTGTCCTTTAGAGGGAGGGCATTCCTAAACAACTACGTAACCTTGTTTTCTCTTTTGTGAAACTTATAATAAAGTAAGAGTGAAAAAGAAATGCCAAAATATGTTTTTATAACCTTCTCGCGTTGCTATCAAAACCCGGCAAATAACCCATAAAAACTCACTTACTCGATCGAGTAAGTGACTTACTTGATCGAGTGCCCCTTACTCGATCGAGTGCCACACGTACTCGATCGAGTACCCATCAGGTCAGCTACTGTTTTGCGTAAAAACATACTTACTCGACAAAGTAAGTCCCACTCGATAGAGTACCCAAAGACACAGAAAACTGTAGTATTACACTCTAATTGGTATTATAGTTGATTCTTAACTCTTGACCATCAATGGGAATTGAGTATGTTGGTATTTTACTACCCTTTTAGTTTGTTTGTCGATTTGGGTTGACCCCGGAAGGAAGAACCCAAGTGGGGTGCTCTTACTTAACGGTTTGAAAGTCACCTTCGAGAGAAGGGTCGGGATGACTGGGGATTATCGCGGGATTAAGCCTTGGCCTTTGTGAGAGGTGAGCGATAATGGGCCCGTTTTCGTGAGCCTTGAACACTGAGTCGGGAAAATCGAGTCATGAGCCTGGGAGGGAGTTGAGTCGATAGTGCTATCGTCCTTTTATGAACCCAGGAGGGAGATATTAGGCAACCTAGAGGCGTTTCCACCCGAAAGACTACCCTTTGACAACTAATTGATAAAATAAATGGTAAATTATGATTGTTGGCGGTTGAGTCGTACCCTAGGCCTTAATTAATTTGAGAAAAACCGTATTATATTTGCTTGCTTTCTTATTTTGAGCATTTGCATAGTTAATTTCATTTACTTGTTAGCTAGTTCATTTAGATAAACAACTTTTCATGTTGCGTTTGACAACTTTTCATGCTGCGTTTGACTTAGCTAAATATTAGAATATAAATGATTAGCACTAACCCATGTTCCTTGTGGATTCGACCCTCTATTAGTGCAACAAATCTTGTTTACTTGAGAGGTAATAAAACTCACATTAAGTTTTTGGCGCCGTTGCCGGGGAGAAATAGATTGATATTAGTTACTCCTTCCGTCTCGGTCATTTGTTATCTATTCATTTTGGCACAAAGACCAAAAAAATTAGAAAAAGAAGAGAAAAATAATAATAAAAAAAGGATCTCTCTCACATGTCTACTTTCCCATATCACATACCCCACTTGTCCACTTGCCTAAATTTACCAAAAGCGGAAATAGATAACAAATGAGTGATACACACTAAGTCTTTGTTGCTTTTGCACACCTTGGTGTGCCGTTTGTCTTGATAACTCTCTCCTTCAAGTGTGTAAGATTTAGCATGATAAGATTGAGTTTGAATTCAATAGGTCCATGAAGGCTTCTTTTATGAATGAATCTTGTTATAGAGTGGATGTTTTGGAGGTTTATACGAAAGAAGATTTGAGTGAAGATGGTTCAAAAGGAAATGAGTTTTATCCCCAAATTGATGACGAGATTGAATCGTTCTTGAACTCTCCGGACTCATTTGTTCTAAGCTCTTTTGAAGGTGCACCTTGGTTAGATAACTCTTCTAGGGATTGGGAAGCTCAAGTTGATGCCTTAGAGCGGCTCTTAATGAAGGTGAGATAGAGTATACCAAGAGTTGTGAGGAAGATGAAGTGGAGGACCTACTTCTCCCCCCACCTTCTTATTCGAGGCCACCTATGACCTATGACCAGGGTCCTCTTGAAAGAGCTAATGTAGACACACTATTTACCCCTCTCATCCATCTTGATGAACCACCCATCGTTGTTAAGTGGCAAAATGTGGGGGTTGACAATGAGAGTGGTAGTGAAAGGTTGATAAAGTTATGGCTTCTTGCTTGGATATTATACATTTTGAGGCTCTTTGGATACTACTTGTGCTTCTTTGTTGCTCATTCGCAAGCATTCGACCGACTACTAAGGGCATTGAGCAACTACTATATTATGAGATATGGAGCGATATGAAGAAAATCGAGGTTTCTCCCTTGTGGGCTCAATGGCGCAGGAACATACGGAACATTTGAAGCATTAGGATACTAGAAAACCGATCGGTATAATATTTTCGATCTCTTTCTCCTTTTCCATTCCTTTTCTTTTACATTTTTTGTATTTATAGAGGAGTATGGGCTATGTTGATGAGGGTGTTCCATTTTGGAACTTGGTGTGTGTTGCTTACGTGCTGCTAGGTTTAGACAATTGTTGCATGTTTTCTTGTGTTTCTAGGTTTTAGAAATGCATTGCGCATCTTGTGAATATATGTTTGTTGCTTTAAATTCCGTTTGCATCAAGTTTGTACATATTTTAAAGCAAAATGTGGTCTAGGAATGGAGCATGATACCCTCAATGATGATATTGTCTTGGCCGTGTCTTCCCCCTCCCATTGGCTTGTACTTTGTGACCTCCTCGTTATATCCGGAAAATGAGGCTTAACCGAAGAGTGTTGACCACCTTGTGAGATCAAGAGAACCGTAGGCTAGGCCTAGACTTCGACATAGCTACTTATACGTGAGAAATAAAGCCTCCTTTAGGCCAGTACATTCATACCCGGTCTCCTTAGGTTGTGAGTAGGCCTCCTTGTGTGGCATGTCACATCGAAACACATTAGTGTGGCGGTCTCTCCTTTGACCATGAGATGTTTATTTTGTGTGCATAATTTGAAACAAACTCGTTGCATATTATTTTTGAGCCTCACATTGCCAAATAAGCTTATTTTTCCACCCTTTAGGTTAGGACCGAATTTTTGTAACCCTTTTGAGCTTTAGCCTTTCATTTGGCATAACCACAACACCAACTACATCCCATAAACGACCTTCCTTTATCAAGAAAGTTGTCATTTTGTTTTTGGTGGTATGAAAAGGGTATTTGTGTCCTAAATGGTGAACTCTTGCTAAGTTCATGTGAGTCGAAATATTGGTTTATATTTTGGCATTAAATTGAATAAAGAGGTTTTGAAAAAACAAGAAAAGAAGAAAAACATTAAAAGAAAAGAAATTTACTTGTTACTTACTTACATTATATTTGATGAAAAAACCGGGCAACACTCCTTATTCATCATGAGAGGAGTAGAAAAAGGCGTTGCAAAATAAAAGGGAAAATGATGTTTTTACAAATAAATCGGATTTTCAAATTTTTGTGTGATTTTAGGCAACTAATATCATATTTTTGATTCGTTCACTTGTTGTAATAAGTCGGGGGAAATCGAACTTTGACAATTTCTTGATGTGTAACCTCTCATTATTCAGTTCTCAGACGAATCCCGTTTTGACCCGTTACCTAGCCGCATTACGATCCTTGTTTTTTTTATGCACATTTCTCACTTTTTGCATATCATATATGGTCGTTTAGGAGAGGATTCCACATTAGATTGCGTGCATGTCTCACGAGTCGAGTAGGTGAGTGGTTTGGTTATTTTTTGTCACAATAACTACCCGTTCTTTCAAATGAGTGGCAAGTGAAAACCACGAGGAATTCGGTGGTCTAGGCCCTCTTAGCCATGGGTCACACTAGGTCGAATCTTGTGTCATGTCAATTTTAGACGTTTAGTTTTGCTTCCCCTTTCCCGCTTTTGAATTTGTTTCATTGGCATTTGGTCGTCACGTTTGGGTTGCTCGGGCCACTTTTAGGGGGTTGACACCTCGTTAAGACTATGAGACGGTATCTCCCGACTTAGACCTTTGATTTCCAAAGTAAAACGGCCGCTTAGATGAGGAAAGCGGTTTGACTTTTTTTTTATGCATCCTTACATGTTTATTTGTGACTTTATGTTGGATGTGTCTAAGTTTTGTGCAAGACCTTAGTTGCCTTCCGAATTTCGCTTTTCCCACATAAATGAATTTTTTTTTTTGGTGAAAATGTGAATCTCATTAAAATCAACCATAGTACACCATACACTTTTCATACTCATTATAAGCTAAGCTACTAATCTATTACATTAATGTGTTGTAGCCAAGCCTTACATTTCATGCTTCCCTTAACAAAATCTCCCTTGTTCACTCTAATCTTCACCAACTGCTGTACTCCTTTCACAAGACTTCGTGGTTGAGTAATGTAATGCTCCAACCTACATTTGTTCCTACAGTCCCAAATGCTGTATATGAGACCAGAAATTGCAGCCATTACCACCTGCTTTTTCAGCAAAGAGCGACACCTCCAACGAATAATCCAGTCCATCACATCTCCATGTCATTGAACCTGCAGCCAATTCTGTAGTTGCATCAAACACTGTAAGCGAAACAAGCAGTCAAAGAACAGATGACTGTGTGTTTCCAATTGCATTCCACACAGATAGCACACACCAGAAGTGCTGACACCAAACTTTTGCAGCCTATCTTGCGTTAAGAAACGTTGTTGAACATAAATCCAAGTGCTAAAGTTGTGCTTGGGCACGCATACTCTATTCCAAACCATAGGTACCCAATCCTTCTTTGAACAAGGACCAAGTAACCACTGATACCCCTTCTGAATAGAATAGTTTCCATCCCAAGCTCCATTCAAAAAACCTGGCTTAAGCATGTCCTTAACCTTGCAAATCTGTCTCCACGTCCAACTAGAATTCTGAGTAGGTTCGTACATCCACCAATCATATTGCTTAATATAAATGTGATGCACCGATTGAATCCAGAGACTCTCCTTATTACTATGGATCCACCACGCATATTTGCCTATCAGAGCAACATTCCACAGATGGCAATTGATTATACCTAAACCACCCTGTTCCTTAGGTAAACAACAAGTCTCCCAAGCAACAGGAGGAGAGTGCTTATACTCAGCATGCCCTGCCCAAAGGTAATTCCTGCAAATGCATTCCACCTTGTGAATGACTCCTTTTGGTAACAGAAAAATCCTAGCCCAGTAAGCATGCATCTGAGTTAGAACTGCCTTAACCAAGACCAGCCTCCCTGCATAGCTAAGATGTTTAGCTCCCCAACCTCTAATCCTTGCTACAATTTTGTCCACTACCCTATTGAAATCAGCAACACTCAGTCTCTTGGAAGAAATTGGGACACCCAAATATCTAAAAGGGAATTGCCCCAACTTTAACCCTGCAAGCCTGATAATTTTGGTAGCTAGGTTGTCATCAACACCATTCAAATATATATCTGACTTTGCCTTATTCATACACAGGCCAGAAGCTTCAGAGAAATTCAGGAAAGCTCTCAAAATGATAGTAATTGAAGCTGTATCAGCCCTGCAGAACAACAAAAGATCGTCTGCAAAAGCAAGATGACTTAGTTTCAACCCCCTACATAAGGAATGATACCTGAACTCAGGCTTCTCAGTAACAACCCTGAGGATCCTAGAAAAATACTCTAAACAAAGCATGAAAAGCAAAGGAGACATGGGATCCCCTTGCCTCAAACCCCTTTCTCCCTTAAAGTACCCAAACCGTGACCCATTCAAAGAAATGGTGAAGGAAGTTGTGGTAACACACACCATAATCCACTGAATCATCTGATCAGGAAACTCAAGAGCAATCAACATATCCCTAAGAAAGGCCCATTCAATGGAATCATAAGCCTTTTTGAGATCAATTTTAAGCATGGCCCTAGGTGTGCAAGATTTCCTCCCATAAAGCCTTACCAAAACTTGGCAAATAAGAATATTATCAACAATCTCTCTATCCTTAATAAACGCACTCTGATTCATACTAACAATGTCCATCAGCACTCCAGAAAGCCTTTTACAAATGATTTTGGAAATGCACTTGTAAATGACATTGCAGCAAACAATGGGACGAAAATCATGGACTGAATTAGGGCAATCCACCTTTGGAATAAGAGTAAGCACAGTAGCATTAACTTGCTGTAACAGTCTGCCAGTACTGAAGAATTCTTTTACAGAGTTAAGCACATCACCTCCAATGATGTCATAAGCATCTCTGAAAAAACCAGCAGAGTAGCCGTCAGGACCAGGAGCCTTCTCCACAGGAATAGAGAAGAGTGCTGCCCTAATCTCATCATCAGTTACCTGCTGAACCATCCCTCTGGCATGCTCAGCATTCACTACACTACCCTGTTTAACAACAAAGAGGACACACAGACAACCTCGGAAGAACTACCTAACAAATCCTGATAGTAATCAACAAAGGCTTGTTCAATGGCAGCAACCTCAGTACAAATCACCCCATGCATATCTTTAATCTTAAGAACCTTATTCTGGGCACGTCTAGCTTTAATGGTACTATGAAAGTACCTAGTGTTGTCATCAGCTAAGTTAACCCACTGAACTTTAGCTTTTTGTGCTATGAAAAGAAGCCTGGCAGCATCAAGCTCTTTGTAAGAATCAGATGCAACTCTCTCCTCAGCTTGAAGCTGCACATTCCTAGGGTCACTATGCAGCTATTTCTGGATACTTTCCAGCAGCAGTCTAGCAACCATAGCAGTGTTCTCAATATCCCCATATCTCCCATTATTCAACTTCTTCAAAGGGTGTTTCAGATGCTTAAGCTTTTTGACCAACTGAAACATAAAACAACCATAAATAGGCTGTCTTCAAGTCTCATTGACTATGTTCTTAAACTCAGCATGTTTCCCCCACATATTAAAATATTTAAAAGTACCCTTCCTTCTCTCAACATCCTCCCCTAGCTCAATCAAGCAAGGACTATGATCATAAAGCCCCTCAGGAAGGAAAGAAACAACACCATTAGGTCTATTCAAGATCCAATCATCATTTGCCAGAACCCTGTCAATCCTACTGTATACCCTAGTATCACCCTCCTGCTTGTTGTTCCAGGTGAAGTAGGCACCAGTAGAAACCAAGTCATACAAACCACACACATCCACACAGTTCTGAAACCCCTTAACCTCAGCATCAGTCACCTGAGACCCAATCCTTTCATCCACATACAAAACATTATTAAAATCACCCATTACAAGCCAAGGTCCATGGACATTAGCTTTCAGAGCAATCAGAGAGTCCCAAAGAGCAACTCTATCAGAATCAGCATTGCACCCATACACCAAAGAGCAAGTCCATCCAAACCCAGTCACCAGATTAGTAACCTGAGCATGAATGACCTGCAAATCCTTCCTAATGCAATTAACCATAACCTGTGAGGAATCCAACAATAACCAGATTCTACCACTATCTTTTACCTCACTATTGTCAATTATTTGCCAGGGACTACTAAACCCAGCTTGTATTCTATCTTTATTCTTTATTTTGACCCTGGTTTCAACCAAACCAAACAGGCCTATTTTATTAATATGCAAGAATCTCCTAATATCACCTTGCTTATTCCATTTATTAAGGCCTCGAACATTCCAAAATCCTATATTAACCATTTTGAATGATTGTTGATCTCCCCTTCCCCATACTATTCAATAAACTTTGTCTCAGGGACTGCTGAATTACTTCAAGTACTGTAGGGCCCCCCTGACTGCTTCCCCTCCCTAGTCTAGACATGCGATGAACCAGACTAGCTGGTGAAGCCATCTCCTTGCCTCTGAAAGGGAGAGGGGTAACCATCACAGGAGGGTTAATCTGTGGCAAAACCATTGTTTCCTGCACAGGCTCCACACATTGCACAGGAGCAACCTGCACAGGAACAGCAGCTGGTTTCACAGGTACCGGAGCTTTAGGCCTCCAAACTTTCTGAGCAGGTTTCTTACGAACCTCATCAGCACGCTTCCTACACATAGCAGCATCATGTCCAATGCAAGAACATTGAGAACATACCAGGGGTTTCCATTCATAAGAGACCTCCTGCAACTGCACCACATCCTTATCATCAATGAATTCAATCTTATCAGGTAGAAGATGTCCCAATTTCACTTCCACCATGAACCTGGCGTACTCCAAGTACTCCTTCTTCTCAGTAGCACGATCAGGTCTAATAGGTGTACCTATCATGCTAACTATCTTAGGTAAGGCTTTTCCCCAAAATTTAAGGTCCAAATTATACAATCGCACCCAAATTCGCACCAAATCAGGCTTATCCTTCACACATTTCACATCAGGTTGCCAATCTCTAATAATAAAAGGTTTATTATCAAAGAATAGCTGTTCAGATTGAAGCACAGACTCCTTATCCTCTTGTTTACTAAATCGAACAATACAAACACCATTCGCTTGAAAAGTAACTTTATCAATCGATAATTCCTTCCAAATTCTTCTAACATAGCCATCCATAACATGATTAGGAGGATTAGCTCCCAAAACAAAGCAGAATACAGACGAAGACCAGAACTCAAGCTCACCTTGGACGTCCCCTGTTTCAATTTTAACGCGAGGTTGTTCCAATGGTGTTCCTGCTTTCGCGCCAACTGTCTTCCACTCCGTTTCAGTCGTAACAGTAATTTCCGGTACTGCACTCACTTCCTTGCTCAAATTAAACGATCGTAATTCCGCTGTCTTAGAACTTTCGGGTGCTGTAACTTCAGCAGCAATCTCTCGTAATTCTGTAATATGTATCGTATTACTACTATTTTTGTGTTTATTATTTGATGAACTAGTATTTTTGTGTTTTTGTGGAGTATTATTATTATTTACATTCCTTCGATTTCTCGCCATTGCTGAAGAAATTGTGGAAATGTAAGCTTTCTCTCTCTATAACCGTATTTGTTGATGACTTTTACATCTCCTCATAAATGAAATTACGTGGGTTGAAAGAGCGTAGCGTTTGCTAATACTCTTTCGGCTTATTAAATTGAATAATGGTGAGCGTTTCTTATAACGTGCATTCCGTTTACCTAATAAGAGTCTTTCTTTTGTCTAGTTTTGAGCATATTTTGACTACTCAAGGACGAGTTAAGGCTTAGTGTGAGGGAGATTTGATAACTACATTATTTACGTGTTTTCCATGCCTTAAAAACCTTCACTTATAACTCGCTTGTATGCATGTTTTCTGCATATTCATGTTTTAATTGCTCAAGATGCTCAAAACCAATCATTTGGGTATTTGGTTTGGTTTTACTTGTTTTGGTTGTCTTTGAACGAAGTATGGAGGCCTAGATAATATTACACCAACTTAGGAGAGACCCACAAGCCAACCACATGACCAATGACCCAACAAAAGAAGGAATAAAGACCCAAAATGAAGAAAAATGAAGTTTAGCACTTATCTTGTAAGCAAAGTGCGCATCTCATTCAGGGAAGAAGAAACCGTGCCAATCTCACAGTGCCTTCCTCAAGTGGTCAGTGCGCACTGCTTTCAGGGAAGGCCATACCGTGCCTTCATCACCGTGCCTTCCTCAACTCAACCGTGCTCAGCTCCAGATTTGCGCGCATCTTCTATTAACTTAAACGACTTTGTTTTATTCGTTTTACTTATTTTGTAACCTACTATATAAGCATAAACTTCAAAGATTTTCTCTATCTACCTTCATATTGTAACATTTTAGTGAGAGAAAACACATTTTATCTCTGTAATTTGTCACCAATTATTCATCTTTTATTCATGATTAAGCATTTTTATTCCATCTTGTTCTTCCTTGTTTTTTGTTGGTATTATCTCTCTTCTCTTTCCTTTCTTTGTCAATTGTTTACATTTTGTCTTACTTAAAGTTTGAATATTTGGTATGTTTCTGCATAATGGTTCATCCTATATACTTAGTTGATGCTAGAATTTGGTTTAATTAGTATTCCATCATCTTTATTTTGTTAATTGCATGTTATTTAGTGTAAATTTTAATCTCACCATGTTTAATTGCAAAGATTCCAACTTTATTGCTAATACTAGTTTAACCCCCATGATTAGTGAGTAGTCCCCTCACTATGGTGCAATTAGGCCCCAACATGAGTGATTTATCTAATTAGTTTCACTAAATTAGTTGTTGAGGAGGAATTTGTCGGGTTTAAGTAAGGGGATTGAATTGTTTATGCTCTAATTGGGATTATAGTTGATTCTTAACCCTTGACCATCAATGGGAATTGATTAGGTTGAGATTTTAGTAGTAAAGTTTGTTTGTCGATTTGGGTTGAACCCGGAAGGGAGAACCCAAGTGGGGTACTTTTACTTAACGGTTTTAAAGTCACCTTCGGGAGAAGGGTCGGGATGACCGGGGATTATCGCAGGCTTAAGCCTTGGCCTTTGCGAGTGGTGAGCGATAATGGGCCCGTTTTAGTGAGCCTTGAAATTTGAGTCGGGGAAATCGAGTTATGAGCCTGGGAGGGAGTTGAGTCGATAATGCAAGCGTCCTTTTATGAACCCGGGAGAGAAATATTAGGCGACCTAGAGGCGTTTCCACCCGAAAGTCTACCCTTCGACAACTAATTGATAAAATAAATAGTAAATTATGATTGTTGGCAGTTGAGTCGTACCCTAGGCCTTAATTAATTAGAGTAAAACCGTATTATATTAGCTTGCTTTCTTATTTTGAGCTAATCTAGTTCATTTAGATAAACAGCTTTTCATGTTGCGTTTGACTTAGCTAAACATTAGAACATAAATGATTAATAATCACCCATGGTCCTTGTGGTTTCGACCCTCAATTAGTGCAACGAATCTCGTTCACTTGCGAGGTAATAAAACTCACATCAGAGTGTTTTAGTCTGGCCATAGCTCGTTTATGTTTTACTATAAATGTTATTGGTATATATAGGCAGCCTGAAAAGGGTCAATGTTATTTATTCAGTTATGGGTATTTCGCAGGACGGTTTTCGGTTTTAGGGGGAGGGATGGGAGGGGTTCATGGGTTCATTCGCACTCTTTTTACGGGATAAAAAAGTATAATAAATGATGAGCAACAGTAAACTCATACACGTATAATTGTAGTGCGGCAATCAGTTGACTGTCAATGCGGGTGTTCGATTCCTCATCTACACATATTGTTTTTACCAATCAAATATTAATTGCACGTCTTAGCCACTACTCAAAAGGTTCTGTCAAAAGATATTGACTATGAGGTTATAAATCGACTAAAGCCATTGATAAATAAACATAATAGCTTGAATGAGCGGTTATGTAGATTATTAGATGATGGATGATGGATTCCAAGATATGAACACTCAAATTAACAAAGGAGAACATATTAAGGGTTATCTTAGAACTATTAACGGTTGTTTTAGTGAGTCTAGATCACGAAATCCTTTGTCTACTCATTCAAGAGTATATGAAGCACCATATGGACAGCCCAGTGCAAGAAATTTGACGTTCTAATATGGTGAGTACCGTCATCAAGGCCTTTGTCAATAAAAAAAGTGCATATGGTCATCAACGTTGTGTGCCTGCTGAGCGAGATGTTGAGTATAATGGTACTCGGACAATAGGGCAAACACATGATCCCAGTGGGATGTTACCTAATATCCAGAGTGGGTATCCTACACCAAGCTCATACCCCGTAATTGGGAATATGGGGATTGAACCTGCATTAGGTTATCCACCAAGGGATAACAACGCCCAATCTCCACCGTTTATGAGCGATTGGATAGGCAAAAAGTGGAGCTCAGAGCCTCAGAATTTCAGATTTCATGCACATGTTGGTAATGGCGCTGGACAAAACGATCCCTGTTTTCAAGGGTAAAACCTTAGCAGCCGGGCCGTAACAATCCCTATGCCAGAGGAGGAGGGAACCTAGAGAACCCATTTGACTATTATCCCCCGACTAAAATCCTGATCAAGGACAAGCCTATGGAGTAATACTCCACTGAACCAAATATGTTATTCGGGTGGGGTAATCCTTTAAAGAGGTTCAATGATAGGCTTTGACACGGCTGTCGCAACCTATCAAAAATAAAATCTAACCGGCCTAAACTTATGCAGTAGAGGTAAGCAGGGTATCGTATCAACAGGGTGGCGGTCACTATCTACTTGTTATTTAGTCTGTCTACGGTCACAAAATGGGGGTGGTTGGTTGATTTGTTTTAACTAAAATAATGAACTGAATTAAAAGCAATAAAAGAAATGACAATCAAATTTGGCAAGAGTGAAATAGAAAGTGATCAAATAAATAGAAAGTCGATCTGATGTGAGAAGGGTAGTGGAAAGGTCATTCCGGTCCGCTATCCGCCCTAGAGTCTTCCTAAATAGCTTCCGCTCTGATTATGGTAGTCTATTGTTCATAACAGGTCTGTTCATTCCAATCTTCCGATCTTGGCCTGAATTTAACCAGGTTAATTAATATAGTCGCGTGCACTCAACCAAGTAATCCCTGTTATATTGCTATAAGACAATTCTCACATTTAAACCTCCTAAACTAATTATCGCTTCATTGTTTTACTATCATGACTCCCCTAATCCCAGCAATTAGGAATTTAGCTACTCATAACAATAATAAAACTGATAACGATAGATAAAACTATATTAAACATGGTATAAAGATGAAATAACAGAAATTGCATAAACTAAGTATAAATTCTAATACGCTAACAACAATTAAGAGACAAGAAAATTAAATGTTGGCAGAAAGAATTAAAACTATGAATTAAAGAGAGAAAGGAATTACACAAATCGAGTTCCGAGAAATAGCGAAGCAACGTTGAACGAGAGTAATGAATAATGAATGCTTAAGTTCTGAAATTCATGACCGATTAAAAGATTAATGAAAGATCCCTAAACCTAATTAAGTCTCTCCTATTTATAGGAAAGATATTTATTAACCTAAATACGATAACTAAGATATTAAGTAAATAAGGTTTATGCAGTAGAATCTTGCGTCAGATAACAAAGTGTTTGATCGAGCACATTTAAACTTCTCGATCGATTAATTTCCAGCCAAAACCTCTCGATCGAGTATAAAATCTACTCGATCGAGAAACACCATAAATCCACCTCTCGATCGAACATAGCAGGAGTTCGATCGAGGAATCTTCACCATAAAAAAGGTCTCGATCGAGCAACTGAGCCACCAAAAGCTCTTGATCGAAGAATCTACCACTAAACTAGCCATAGGACGTTGATTTAGCTTCCAAGACGACTTCACTCATCCCAAGGAGAGGTATTTCCGCTCCAAATCTACTCATCTTCTATATGGACGCTTGGGAGACAATAAAAGGCTCAATTCCGCCCTCTTTAGTACATTCCTGCAAATAAGACAAAGCAAACCAAAGTATGCGACTCGGGGGACATTTGTAGCATAATACTACGTAAAACACATAGAAATGCGCGCAAATAAGGCTTAAAAAGACTACATAAAATGCACGCATCAAACCTCTCCAAACCAAACTTTTTACTTGTCCCCAAGCAAACTATATGCAACTAAGAACCTAGCGGAACGGATTAAAAACTCAGAGCTAGCTACAAATCGTCCACTTAAACCAATTTAATGCAAGCAAACTAACACTTATAACAAAAACTGTCAAAAGCAAACGAGTTATAAGATGTTTATAATAAAGCTGAACCGTCGACCTTGCAAGACCTTTAAAAATGGAGTCTCACATGCCACTCTTCTCTCATGAAGCAAAGGGTAAACAAGTATATGTAAAAGAGAAATAATAAAAAGTCACTCACCTAACTACGACCCACATACACATGCATGCAATCTAATATGAAAGACAATTCTAGCTACCGTACACATACATTCCAACCGAACAAGGTCCTGTCACATGCCGAGTGCTTACAAAAGTTTGGAAAGTGAGGTAATGGGTAAAAAGGGGCAAAACATTTTGGTAATGTGAGGGTGTAGGCCAAGCTAGTATCCTAACAAAACCAAATAAACCATATCCGCTTCTAATCCATCTCCAAAACTGAACACAATGCCCTTAATTCGGCATAAAAACTCACTAAACCTATCAACAACTCCTCATAAGATAGAATGAGAGCATAGGAGTAAAACCGATATTATTCAAACTCTTTTTCATTTTTTCTCTTTCTTTTCTTTCTTTCGGATTTTCTGTTTTTTTTTTTCATTCTTCTTCTTTTATTTTTTTCATTTCTCTTTTTTGATTTTTTTTTTCAACATTCTCCTTCTCCAAAACTACCAACTCCTATCTTTTCAATGCAAACCAAATTTCACCGAATAAGCAATATACCCGTAAAAACAAAATAAACTAGCTTGACAAGGCAGGCTAAATTTGGATGAAGTCGAAGGTCAAAAGGCAAATTTGGCTAATGTGGAGTTTGATACGTGCAATTTATATAGTCCTTTTTGGCCTCTTATTACACACATTTCCATGTCATTATCATAGTTTTGTATTGCAAAATGCCCCGAATAGGCTACTTTGGTTTGGTTTGTCTTAATTATAGGAATAGACCCGAAAGTAGTGGAATCGTACCTTTTCCCAGTCCTTTAGCATGCATTTATGGAGATGGAAGGTTTCACTACAAAAAAAACGTCGATGCGACGGACACGTTGCGACGGAATATTAACCCGTAGCAAATTTAAACCTGCCATGGATCCTGCGACGGACCTCAGAATCTGCGACGGACTTGCGACGGACTTTCCGTTGCAGCCTATTTTCCCAGACCGCCAAATTTTCTGACATGGCGGGAAGGTCTGCGACGGAATTTCCGTCGCTATATTAAAATTATAATAAATTTTGCGACGGAAATTCCGTCGCTGCATTAAAATAATATTTTTCCTGCGACGGAATTTCCGTCGCAGACATCTTTTAGTGTCCACCTGTACACCTCTTAACACGCTGGAAAAATAATATTATTTTATGCCTGCGACGGAAATTCCGTCACAGGATTTATTATTATTTTATTTTTGCGACGGAAAGTCCGTCGTAGTCTTTCTTTATACGGGCAGCAGCGGAATCCTTCTCCTTCATTATCACTCTTCAATTATTTACCTAAAAATTCCCTAAAACCCGTCTCCCTCAATCCCACCACCACCACTCCTACCACCACCCTACTCCCCAAATCACTCCTTCTATTTCTCCTTTCTCCTTTACCTTTTCCCCTTTCTTCTTCTTTCCCCTTTCTTCTCCTTTCCCCTTTCCCTTTTTTTTTCTGCCGCCGCCGCCGATTGCTGCCTGCCGCCGCCGCTCCCTCCCCTTGTCTCCTTCTCTTAATTAATATAAGGTTTGTTTAATTTATTTTACTATTTTGATTAATTAGGGTTTATGGTTATTGTTTTGATTAATTATGATTAGTTTAGGATGCTTAGTATTATTAGGATTGTTTAGTTTAGTTGAAAGCCAATTTAGGATGTTTAGGATTGTTTAGTTTAGTTGAAAGCCAATTTAGGATGTTTAGTATTATTAGGATAGTGAAATTTAGTTAAAAGCCAATTTAGGATGTTTAAATCAATTTTATAATACTTAGTTTAATTAAGTTTAGGGTTGTTAAAATAAATTAGTTTAATTAATATTCAATTTAGAATGTTTAGTATTATTAGGGTAGTTTAATTTAGTTAAAAGCCAATTTAGGATGTTTAAATCAATTTTATAATGCTTAGTTTAATTAAGTTTAGGATTATTAAAATGATTTAGTTTAATTAAAAGACAATTAGGATATTTTGGATTATTAGGGTAGTTAATTTAGTTTAGTTAAAAGCCAATTTATGATGTTTAAACCAATTTTAGGATGCTTACTCTAATTTTGCTTAGTTTTATAAGGTTTATTAGTAATTATTAAGTTTGTTTTGATAAGTTGTGTACATTTGTGTCATGTGTATTTTTTTTTACAAATATTAATTCATCTTATGCTTGTGTTGTGATTGTTAATATATTTTTGACCTAGTACCCGTTCAGGGATTACACATTAGGTGTAATTCTTGAATAGACTCCGTTTTGGGACTGTCTTTGAATCTTTTATGCCATTTAGGTGGTAAATACTCAATTTTTTTCTTGATTGTTATGAGACAAAATTTGGTTGACATTTCCTTTAATGTTCTCCGAATACATATGTAGAGTGAAAATTCATTCTAAATAATGTATTTGGAGAACTGTAAGAAGTCTTTGCCGAATTTTTGTCTCATTACAATCAAGAAAAAAAATTGGGTATTTACTAATGGTATGAAAGATTCAAAGATGGGTTTAGGTTGGAGAGATAAGGACCCCAATACTGAAAGTATTTTTTTTGCAGGTTGTGGTTGTGGTTGTTGTTGTTGTTGTTGTTGTTGTTGTTGTTGTTGTTGTTGTTGTTGTTGTTGTTGTTGTTGTTGTTGTTGTTGTTGTTGTTGTTGTTGTTGTTGTTGTTGTTGTTGTTGTTGTTGTTGTTGTTGTTGTTGTTGTTGTTGTTGTTGTTGTTGTTGTTGTTGTTGTTGTTGTTGTTGTTGTTGTTGTTGTTGTTGTTGTTGTTGTTGTTGTTGTTGTTGTTGTTGTTGTTGTTGTTGTTGTTGTTGTTGTTGTTGTTGTTGTTGTTGTTGTTGTTGTTGTTGTTGTTGTTGTTGTTGTTGTTGTTGTTGTTGTTGTTGTTGTTGTTGTTGTTGTTGTTGTTGTTGTTGTTGTTGTTGTTGTTGTTGTTGTTGTTGTTGTATGAAAGATTCAAAGATGGGTTTATGAATGCTCTTACCATTTTTATTAATAATTTTTATTTACTAATATATATGTAGATTTGCAATGAAGAGATTAGAACGAAACTGGATGTATGAAAGGTTGGATTCCAATAAAAAATTAAGGAAGGAATTCGTAATAGGGGTTAATAAATTCATTGATTATGTTAAGTAACAAGACGAATTCATTAGAAATAAAGAAATTAGGTGTCCATGTAGTAAGTGCAAAAATAAAAAGTTTTTAGTTGAACAAGAAGTACGAAAACACCTTGGTCTAAAGGGTTTTTGTGACAACTATTATGATTGGGTGTGTCACGGAGAGAAATTCCCCGTTGAGGAAGAGGAAATGGCAATGCCCTCTGACAATCCTTATAGGGATATGGTAGAGGATGCGTTGCGCGATAGCATTGATCAAATTAGGGAAGAAGCTCTTAATGCCGAGGTGGTTGATGAATCTCCAAATCCCAATGTATTAGCCTTTTTTCAAATGTTAAAACGTGCCGAGCAACCTGTCTACGAGGGATGTCGACTCCCATTGCTACAGTCGGCTGCAAGGCTTGTTACTCTGAAATGTGAATTCAACTTAGCCCATAAATGTGTAGATGGTTTCACGTCACTCATGGGAGACCTTCTTCCTCAAGATCATATTTTGATGCGTAACTTCTATGAAACCAAAAATGTTCTCAAAGCTCTTCAACTTGCTCATGAAAAGATAGATGCATGTTTTAATGGATGTATGCTTTTTTGGATGGACGACGCTCTTCTTGACAAGTGTAGAAAATGTGGTAGAGCTAGGTACAAAAGTGCAAAGAATGCAAATGGCAAAAGGGTCCCCGAAAATTTCTTAAATTATTTCCCAATTGGGCCACGTTTGCAACGAATTTATGCCACAAAAAAACTCGCGGAACAAATGCGTTGGCATTATGAAAACCCCTGAGTTAGTGGGACAATGTCTCATCCAAGTGACAGTGAGGCGTGGAAACATTTTGATCATCTTCATCCTTCTTTTGCATCTGAGCCTCGGAATGTTAGACTTGGAATTTGCACCGATGGTTTCTCGGCTTTTGGGCCATTCATGAACTTGTATTCATGCTGGCCGGTGATGCTTACACCTTACAATTTACCACCATGGCTATGCATGAAAAGACAATTTATGTTCTTAACATTAATTATTCCTGGATCAAAGAGTCCCAAACAAAACCTTGACGTCTATTTATAGCCTCTAATTCACGAGTTGAAGCAATTGTGGGACACAGGATTGTTTACATATGACGTGTCTAGGAAACAAAACTTCGACTTAAGAGCCGCACTCCTATGGACGATCAACGACTTTCCTGCTTATGGCATGTTATCTGGTTGGTCAATTGCTGGTGAGAATGCATGTCCATGTTGTACGAAGAAAGAGACTAAATCGACATGGCTTCAGCATAGCAGAAAATGGAGTTGGTTTGATTGTCATAGACAATATTTAGACACTGATCATACTTTTCGCAAGGATAAGGTCCACTTTCGAAAAGGAAGAATAGAAAACGATGTTGCTGGAACGAGGTTATCGGGCGAACAAGTGTGGGAATGTGTGAAAGATTTACCAGAAATCGTGGATGCATCTGACCATGAATTGAGAATGGTTAAAGTGAAACGAATTGGGTGGTGGAAACAAAGTATTTTTTGGGAGCTTCCATATTGGAGCACACTACTAATTCGACATAACCTTGATGTCATGCATATTGAGAAATGTTTTTTCGAACAACTAATTCACACGGTGATGGATAGAAAAGACTAGACAACCTTGAACCCAAATGCACAAAAAGACATGTTACAACTTTGTTCAAGGTCGCGAAAGGTGGATTCAGTCGTTTTGAAAAAAGAGCAGAAGAAAGTGTTGTGTGATTGGATATGTAATTTAAAGTTTCCAGACGGCTATGCTTCAGATTTGAGAAGATGTGTCGATATGAATGAGTTGAAGCTACATGGCTTGAAAAGCCATGACTGTCATGTGTTTATGGAGCGTTTACTGCCAATTGCTTTAAGGCACCTTCTCCCTAAAAATGAGTGGAATGCCATAACTGAGATTAGCCAATTTTTCAGAGACTTGTGCACTTCATTAGTACAAATTGAAAAAATAACAAGTCTCGAGAAAAATATTGTCGAGATAATCTGCAAATTGGAAAAAATACTTCCACCTTCATTTTTTAACTCAATGGAACATCTGCCAATTCATTTGCCATATAGGTGGATGTATCCTTTTGAGAGGTAATATCAATATCTTTTACGAAGCCTTTTAAGGTTATTACTTAATTTCATTCATTCTTAACCAATTTTTTTATAGGTTCTTGAATCATTTGAAAAAAAAAATGGAAATAAAGCTCGTGTTCAAGGGTCATTATGCAACGCATATTTGCTTGAAGAAATAGCAAATTTTTGTTATTTTTACTTTGAAGATCATATAGACACAAAGGCAAAAGACCTTGATATAGGTCAGAAAAAGGCGAAGTATTCTACCTTGCCCGAGCTATTTCAAGATCATGAGGGCACTACTTCTGGAAAATGTCGTGAAAGATTTTTGGAAGATAACGAATATGAACGTGCACACCTCTATATTTTATCTAATTGTGATTCTGATGAGTTGAAACGTATGGAAAGGTAGGTGAATTTTTTTTTAATTTTAAACGTTGTTTCAAGTAAAACATGCAAAAATTAATTCAAAACTTAATTCGGCATTTTTGAATTAGGTTGTTTGAGGATTACATCAAAAGAGAATATCCTGAGGTTTCTATGGCCGAGGATATTTGGAACAAATTTGAAACAAAATTCCCTGACTAGCTTAGAGGTCAAGTAAGTAAATAATATATATTTTATAATGCTTATTTAAATTATATTATTATTTGGTAAATAATTGGTTCATTATCATTAATTCTAGGTAAATAATTTAAAAGATCCAGTTGTAGTTGCCTTAGCAAATGGACCTTCAAGAAAAGTAAGAACATGGAAGCGTTATTCCATCAATGGATACAAATTTCGAGCTTTCATAGATGGAAAAGATTTGAAAAAGTCGACAATTAACAATGGAGTGTGTGTGAGTTCGACTGAAGGAGCTGACTACTATGGAACCCTAAATGAAGTTGTTAAGTTGTCTTATACTGGCGAGAAAAACCCATACAACGTTATTTTATTCAAATGTAATTGGATAGATAACTCAGAAAGAGGAATGCAAGTACATAAGGAATATAAACTTGTGGATGTTAATCAGAGCAAAAAATTTCCAAAATATGACCCATTTGTGTTAGCATATCAAGTGGAACAAGTTTGCTATGCTCCTTATCCAAATATCAAAAGAGATAAAGATCAGTGGTCAGCAGTATTTAAAATAAAGGCAAGATCACAAGTTCATGCTCCTACTGATGAATCTATCTTTCAAGAAGATGTTAATAATGGTGATACAACATTGGCAATAATTGAAATAGAAGATGAGAATGAAAATGTGGAGGAGGAACAAGAAGAAATGCAAGTACAGAATGATCATATGCATGAGGAGGAAGTTGAGGAAGAGTTAGGAGAGGGGGCTTTGAAGAAGTATTTAGAAGAAGATGATGATGAGGATTTTTTAGATTCGCTTTTTGAACGCAACGAAAACACTAATTTAAGTGATGATGATGATGATGATGATGACTAGGATTTATATTAGTTGTAGATGTTTTGTACCCTTTCTTTCAATCTTATTACTTTGTTGGTACTATTAGTTGTAGATGCCGTATGGCTTAATTTAATGAAATTGTGGACAACGCCCGCGGGAACTGCGTCCGCGGGATCCACAGGAGGCATAATCGACTCGAGGTTCTTTCGAATCGAATTAAGACAAATTAGAGTCGCCACCAAGTTTTATGGGAACTTGGAACCGTTCAAGTCAACTTTACACCTTTCATCGAAAAGCATAAAGCCAATCGACTACGAGTGATTAAAGATAAAGACTTGTACCCTATATCACTCTATTTGAATGACTCTCGTAATCCAATGGTATTTAGACGGATCCACAAACCATAGATTTTGAGTAAGGGGTGAGGGTACGTGTTAGGAAGCCCATAAGGACACCTAACCCCGCCCGTCAATGACGGCCTCTATTAATGTAACACCCCGTAATTTACACGTCATCCTAAATAATAAAACTCATATTTTTAAATAATAAGAATGATTGACAATAAAATCTTATCCTTTAAAATCTATTATTTTTCGACAATGATATCCAAATACCCATCCTAAACTTACACTCCTTATGCCGATGAATAACTACTTCGTCGTTGATGCTAATTTTATGATATTTTAAAGAAAGATTTAGCTCTTGATCATAAAACGAAAGTTGTATATCTTTCTCTTAGCTTTCCAACGCGACCAAAAACACCTCAATCGGAGTTCTGTAGAGGAAATTATGCCCGAAATACGAAAGGCTGTCGCAGAAATCCGCGAACAAGACCCACACTCGTTATTCCTCTTTTCACCTTGAATTATCATTTACCTCATCACCTAGGCACATGGCAAGTTGGCAACTTGTTTTTTTTCCTTGGAGCCCAAGGCCTACCCTCATAGGCATGTGACTACTTTACTTAAAGTAATAGCCTAAGGTTTAGCCTTAATCATTCCCCTAACCTATTCCTTTTTAGCCTCCTACTCATCTATAACTTACACAACACAATTTGAACCTACAAATCTCTCCTCTTTGCCGTGAGCTTCTACCCCAATTCTCTAGATTTCATTTCTTCCATTCTAACATCTCTTTCATCTTACACAAAATCTCATTGAAGACGGCACGTATCCGTCACTTTGGAGTGACGGATACCATTTTCTCTCACAAATGACCCAAATAGAGGAGAGAGGGAAGCACATGGGGGTGCCCCTACCTTTTCCCCCCTATCCGTTTTGTGAGTGACATTACCCGTCACTTGCTCCGACCCGTCTTCAGCAAGACTAACTGTTCATCTTATTCCTTAGTAAGTGTAAGTGATTATTTAGTTCCCATCCTTTTATTAGTTTTTTTTTAGAGTAGTATTTAATTAATTGTTTTTCATTCTTATGTTTGTTCAAGAAGGTGAGCAAGAGACATTGGTTGAGGGAGATCATTTGGGTTGATCTTATAACAATATCCTTCTTATTTACTAATCTTAATCTCTATCAAGGTAACTAGGTTTTCTCCTTTCTATGATTTTTGAATTTCAAGTGCTTTTATGTGGTTATAATAAGATTGATAATATATATGATGTTTAAAATCATGGAAATATATGAGATTCATGATTTATATAATAAATAGTAGTTTTTATTATTTTTGTGATGAATATATACTTCTTTAATGTTTTCTATGATTTATTTGTGTTTTTTATGTGATTTAAACATCTAATCAATGTTTAAAATATATGGATGATTATAGAAATTATATTTTTGATTATATTCTGATTTATTATCATTATTTATGAGTTTGCATGAGATTATTTTAGTTTTATAACTATCATATTTTTATTTGTTGTTATTTGATATTTAATCACGGTTTTATGTGATAATCGTCTAATAAATATATAAAACATAAAATAATTTCGAAAACTTTACTTCCTTAATTTTATTCTGGCCTATTATAATTTATATAGTATTTAAATTGATTATTTTATTTTTATAGCTATTATTGCTCTTATTTAATATATATTCGTGTTTTATGCAATTAATCTCAAGTAAATATGTAAAATATATAAATAAATGTTAAAATTGAATGTTTTATCATAATACGACTTGTTTTAGTGTATTTAAGTTTTTTCAAGTCCATTTTGTAAATTTTTATAATTACTTTTGAATTTTATAACTAATTAGTCCATAAATAAGGTTTAATTGTGTTAGAACAATAAATAAATATAAATAAAATATTTACAATTTATTTTTATGCATATTCTATCCTATACTTATGAAAAATAAATTATTAATGGTCGTGACACAATTTGCTTAATTATTTCTCTATTTTTTTCATGAAATCGCCTATTAAATGCTATTTTAAGTTAAATATATGAAATGAGGTTAAATAATTTATTAGGTACTATTTTTATTGAATTCATAGCTCCCTAAAATGTCTAGTAATTTTGCATGGGCAGAATATAACTTTTGTTTAATTGTTTGGAATTAATAGATGTTTAATTAACGAATTTAATAAATGTTTGTTAAAGAAATAACTAATAATATATTTGATGGTATCATGTCTTGTAAATATATTCTCCATAACTATGTTTATAATGTGAGATTTCAATAGTGTATTTGTTAAGAATTGATTGTTACTTCTACTATGGTAAATGTCATGTATACGCTTTTTGTGATATTGCCTTTCGAAAATTATATATTGACATGAGTGTCACTTATTTTATATTGGAAAAGTTGAAATTATACTCTAGCTTTGATTACCATTATTGAATTTCATTTAATATTATTTATCGCTCAGTTATGAGCATTTTGGCATGTTAACATGAGGTTATTCATGGTGCACATTTGTTATCTTTTGGACCTTGTTCCATTTTATATATGGTTTAGCTAGAGTATAAGATATCGAGTAGATTTCAGGTTATTGGTCTACTTGAGATGAGCAATACCAAACTGGGTAGGTTTCAGGTTATTGGCCTACCTAGTACCCTGGCATGGTTTCCTAGGTTATTGGCTGCTATGGGTTGGCCGTCCTTTTTGGATACTCTTATGAGTCTATGGATATGTCGTTTGGGGGTCAAGGGTCCGCACTTTTACGCCTTGACTGGTTAAGGGTCCACACATTTACGCCTTAACTAGACATTATGTCCCTCGAGAGTCTGGCCAATCTTAGACACGGGTTCACGGTTATGTGTCCTGCCGTAGGGTTATTTTGGTGTCAGGTTATTGACACCAAGGTTTAGGGTTTCAGGTTATTGGCCCTAGACGGTGCTCGCTCTTGTCTCGTGTTATTCTATGTATTTATGGTCCAAGATTTGGATGTGTTTACCACTCGTATATTATCATTACTCATTTCATATGTCATTCGGGTAAATTGGTGTTATTTCTTTTTCATTATGACCACCTTCTTTTACAGTATTTCATATAATCATGTAAGTGACATGAAACTTGTAAGTTGTTACACATTTTAATTAATCATGTGGTATCATTATTACTCACTCATTTGTGATTATATACCTTGATATTTAATTTCCATGAAGTTCACATGTTTTCATATTTTGTATGGATTATACGTTCTCTCTTATTATTTGCTCATAATTGTTTCTTGAATTTTCTTAAGTCATGGCTGGGAGGACTCCTAGTTACTCCCCACTGACGGTGGTTGTTGATATTTTTTTTCAGGTTGATGTGCTTCTTGGTCATGGATGGGTTTTGAGAGAGAGATAATAAATAATAGTTATGATGTTTAGTAATCAAACCTTGTTGTTTTATTTTGGACGGGTTTTCATTCCCGAGAGTAGTTGTATGCGTAGTTAACTATTACTTAATATATTTCGGTAGCACCCGGATTTATCGTCATGGTGTTTCCGCCACCATGGACTTTTATTAATATAAAATGCAATATTTATCTAGCTTATTTGTATTATTAAATCCGGGGTTGTTACAGTTGGTATCAGAGCCAGAACGCTCCCAACACTCTCGGATTGAAATAAGACTTAAACAAAGATTAATTATGACTAAAGGAGAGTGGGGTAGAAACAAGTAAGGACTCTATTTATGTTTATATTATAGGTCTCTTACTTGCATATGAGTATTGTTTTTGTTTATTTGTTACTTGTGGTTGAGTAGTTGCTTGCTAGTGGTAATTAGGCTTCTACCACGTGAGTTATCTATTTGTTTTGTTGAAGATGAACACCCGAAGTGGAAACAGCCTTTTTAATGGCGAAAATGAGCAAACTCGTTTGATTGAAACAACTTTATTGGAATTACTGGAGAAGGAGAACAATGCTCAACCAAATGAAAGGAGAAGATCCATTTTTAAGCGTTTCAATCGCCACCAACCTCTGGTCTTCACTGGAGTCACTAACCTAGACATGCTAAAGGGTTGGATACGTGAAATGGAGAAGTTGTTTGTGGTGAGTCACATGCCCCAGGAATAAAAGGTGGATATGTCTTAGCCGTGTTCATGGATTCAGATGAACGTGACCTTCCACGAGTATTTGGATAAATGTGTAGTTGTGTTCATAGATTATATTATGATTTATTCACAGAATGAGGATGAACCTGCGTAACATACTTTTTTTGGTGTTAGAGACTCTAAGGAATGAAAAATAGTTTGCAAAGTTTTCGAAATGCGAATTTTGGCTTAAGAAAATTGCATTTTTAGGACATGTCATTTCTGGTGAGGGCGTCAGTGTCAATCAAGCTAAAATTCAAGCAGTAGTGGATTGGGAAGGCCCTAAGAATGTGAGCGAGATTAGAAGTTTCTTGGGTTTGGCAGGCTACTACCGTAGGTTCATTAAAGATTTTTCTAAGGTGGCAAAACCAATGACTTCTTTACTAAAGAAGGGATCAAAATTTGCGTGGTCTAGTGCCTGCGAAGAGGCATTTCAAGAGCTGAAGAGGAGTTTGACATCAGCACCAATTCTAACATTACCCGAGGAAGGCGTCGGATTTGATTTCTATAGTAACGCGTCAAAGAATGGTCTAGGTTGTGTGCTAATGCAGAATGTAAAGGTTGTGGCTTATGCGTCGAGGCAACTAAAGGAAAGTGAAAAGAACTATCCGACTCATGATCTCGAGTTGGCAGATGTAGTTTTTGCCCTCAAGATTTGGAGACACTACCTCTATGGAGTTTCTTACAACTTTTATACAGATAACAAAAGCTTAAAATACATTTTCACACAAAGGGATCTAAATGCGAGGCAAAGGAGATGGTTAGAGTTGATCAATGATTATAACCTTCAGCTCCAGTACCATGAAAGTAAGGCCAATGTGGTGGCTGATGCATTAAGTAGGAAGGAAAAACACACGCTAAATGTGGCTCTAGTGTTGCCTGATGAACTTTGCCGTGAATTCCAAAAGCTGAATTTGGAAGTGGTCCGTCAAGGGAGTGCCAACTTGAGTGCCATGACAGCTGAACCTGAATTATATCATGAGATTCGAGTGAAGCAACGAGAGGATGCAATACTCGAAGGTTTGCGTGCCAAGGCTGGAGAAGCTAAGGAATTCAAGATTTGGGCAGATGGGAGTTTAAGATTTCATGGGAGATGGTGTGTTCCTAACTGTGATGTGCTTAAAAGAAAGATTATGCAAGAGGCTCATAGTACACCATACTCTGTTCACCCAGGTGGGGACAAGATGTATAAAGATTTGAAGAAATTCTTTTGGTGGCCTAATATGAAAAGAGAGATAGCCGATTTTGTGGCCAAATGCCTCACTTGTCAAAAGGTGAAATTTGAGCATCAAAGACCCGGTGGTCTTTTGCAGCCGTTGGAAATACCGGTGTGGAAATGGGATTCAATTTCCATGGACTTTGTGATGGGCTTGCCAAGGACGCCGACAGGAAAGAATGCCATTTGGGTTGTGGTTGATCGGTTGACTAAAGTAGCTCATTTCATTCCGATGAAAGAAACGTGGAGTTTGGATGAGATGGCGATGACATACCAAAGAGAAGTTATTAGATTACATGGTGTTCCGAAAGATATAGTTTCCGATCGTGACCCACGATTTTGTTCGCATTTTTGGAGGAAACTTCAAGAGGCTTTGGGTAGTAAGCTAAAGTTGAGTACGACATTTCATGCCGCTACAGATGGACAGACGGAGCGTACTATTCAAACGTTAGAGGATATGCTTCGAGCTTGTGCATTAGAGTTTCAAGCCGGTTGGGAAAAAAGTCTTCCCTTGGTTGAGTTCTCTTACAACAACAATTTTCACTCCAGCATTAAGATGGCGCCATTTGAGGCTTTATATGGGAGAAAATGTCGAAGCCCGTTGTGTTGGGATGATATAAGTGAAGCTGCGGTTCTCGGACCCGAAATGGTTCAAGAATCCATTGAGCAAGTTAAGCTAATTCGGGAAAAGATGAAAGCGGCTTAGGACTGACAAAAGTCGTATGCCGACTTGCGTCGAAAGCCGATTGAGTACCAAGTTGGAGACAAGGTATTCTTAAAAGTGTCACCTATGAAAGGCGTGAAGAGATTTGGTATTAAGGGCAAGTTGAGCCCAAAGTTTGTTGGGCCTTATGAGGTACTTGAGCGGATTGGAGAGGTGGCTTATAAGTTAGCGTTACCCCCAAATTTATCTAAGGTTCATAATGTCTTTCATGTGTCTCAATTAAGGAGGTATCGTAGTGACCCCTCCCACGTACTTCAGTCAGATGTGGTCGAGGTGGAACCAAACCTCACTTATGAGGAGCAACCAGTACGTATCCTAGATAGGAAAGATAAGACCCTAAGGAATAAGGTCGTTCCACTAGTAAAGGTTTTGTGGCGCAGCCAAAAGTTTGAATAGCCTACATGGGAAACTGAAGCATCTATGCGGGATAAATATCCGCAACTATTCGATTTGGGTAATCCTTCTATTTCAAGTTTCGAGGACGAAACTTTTCTTAAGGGGGTAGGGTTGTAACACCCCGTAATTTACACGTCATCCTAAATAATAAAACTCATATTTTTAAATAATAAGAATGATTGACAATAAAATCTTATCCTTTAAAATCTATTATTTTTCGACAATGATATCCAAATACCCATCCTAAACTTACACTCCTTATGCCGATGAATAACTACTTCGTCGTTGATGCTAATTTTATGATATTTTAAAGACAGATTTAGCTCTTGATCATAAAATGAAAGTTGTAGATCTTTCTCTTAGCTTTCCAGCGCGACCAAAAACACCTCAATCGGAGTTCTGTAGAGGAAATTATGCCCGAAATACTAAAGGTTGTCGCAGAAATCCGCTAACAAGACCCACACTCGTTATTCCTCTTTTCACCTTGAATTATCATTTACCTCATCACCTAGGCACATGGCAAGTTGGCAACTTGTTTTTTTTTTCCTTGGATCCCAAGGCCTACCCTCATAGGCATGTGACTACTTTACTTAAAGTAATAGCCTTAATCATTCCCCTAACCTATTCCTTTTTAGCCTCCTACTCATCTATAACTTACACAACACAATTTGCACCTACATATCTCTCCTCTTTGCCGTGAGCTTCTACCCCAATTCTCTACATTTCATTTCTTCCATTCTAACATCTCTTTCATCTTACACAAAATCTCATTGAAGACGGCACGTATCCGTCACTTTGGAGTGACGGATACCATTTTCTCTCACAAATGACCCAAATAGAGGAGAGAGGGAAGCACATGGGGGTGCCCCTACCTTGTCCCTCCTATCCGTTTTGTGAGGGACATTACCCGTCACTTGCTCCGACCCGTCTTCAGCAAGACTAACTGTTCATCTTATTCCTTAGTAAGTGTAAGTGATTATTTAGTTCCCATCCTTTTATTAGTTTTTTTTTAGAGTAGTATTTAATTAATTGTTTTTCATTCTTATGTTTGTTCAAGAAGGTGAGCAAGAGACATTGGTTGAGGGAGATCATTTGGGTTGATCTTATAACAATATCCTTCTTATTTACTAATCTTAATCTCTATCAAGGTAACTAGGTTTTCTCCTTTCTATGATTTTTGAATTTCAAGTGCTTTTATGTGGTTATAATAAGATTGATAATATATATGATGTTTAAAATCATGGAAATATATGAGATTCATGATTTATATAATAAATAGTAGTTTTTATTATTTTTGTGATGAATATATACTTCTTTAATGTTTTCTATGATTTATTTGTGTTTTTTATGTGATTTAAACATCTAATCAATGTGTAAAATATATGGATGATTATAGAAATTATATTTTTGATTATATTCTGATTTATTATCATTATTTATGAGTTTGCATGAGATTATTTTAGTTTTATATCTATCATATTTTTATTTGTTGTTATTTGATATTTAATCACGGTTTTATGTGATAATCGTCTAATAAATATATAAAACATAAAATAATTTCAAAAACTTTACTTCCTTAATTTTATTCTGGCCTATTATAATTTATATAGTATTTAAATTGATTATTTTATTTTTATAGCTATTATTGCTCTTATTTAATATATATTCGTGTTTTATGCAATTAATCTCAAGTAAATATGTAAAATATATAAATAAATGTTAAAATTGAATGTTTTATCATAATATGACATGTTTTAGTGTATTTAAGTTTTTTTCAAGTCCATTTTGTAAATTTTTATAATTACTTTTGAATTTTATAACTAATTAGTCCATAAATAAAGTTTAATTGTGTTAGAACAATAAATAAATATAAATAAAATATTTACAATTTATTTTTATGCATATTCTATCCTATACTTATGAAAAATAAATTATTAATGGTCGTGACACAATTTGCTTAATTATTTCTTTATTTTTTTCATGAAATCGCCTATTAAATGCTATTTTAAGTTAAATATATGAAATGAGGTTAAATAATTTATTAGGTACTATGTTTATTGAATTCATAGCTCCCTAAAATGTCTAGTAATTTTGCATGGGCAGAATATAACTTTTGTTTAATTGTTTAGAATTAATAGATGTTTAATTAACGAATTTAATAATTGTTTGTTAAGGAAATAACTAATAATATATTTGATGGTATCATGTCTTGTAAATATATTCTCCATAACTATGTTTATAATGTGAGATTTCAATAGTGTATTTGTTAAGAATTGATTGTTACTTCTACTATGGTAAATGTCATGTATACGCTTTTTGTGATATTGCCTTTCGAAAATTATATATTGACATGAGTGTCACTTATTTTATATTGGAAAAGTTGAAATTATACTCTAGCTTTGATTACCATTATTGAATTTCATTTAATATTATTTATCGCTCAGTTATGAGCATTTTGGCATGTTAACATGAGGTTATTCATGGTGCACATTTGTTATCTTTTGAACCTTGTTCCATTTTATATATGGTTTAGCTAGAGTATAAGATATCGAGTAGATTTCAGGTTATTGGTCTACTTGAGATGAGCAATACCAAACTGGGTAGGTTTCAGGTTATTGGCCTACCTAGTACCCTGGCATGGTTTCAGGTTATTGGCCTGCTATGGGTTGACCGTCCTTTTTGGATACTCTTATGAGTCTATGGATATGTCGTTTGGGGGTCAAGGGTCCGCACTTTTACGCCTTGACTGGTTAAGGGTCCACACATTTACGCCTTAACTAGACATTATGTCCCTCGAGAGTCTGGCCAGTCTTAGACACGGGTTCACGGTTATGTGTCCTGCCGTAGGGTTATTTTGGTGTCAGGTTATTGACACCAAGGTTTAGGGTTTCAGGTTATTGGCCCTAGACGGTGCTCGCTCTTGTCTCGTGTTATTCTATGTATTTATGGTCCAAGATTTGGATGTGTTTACCACTCGTATATTATCATTACTCATTTCATATGTCATTCGGGTAAATTGGTGTTATTTCTTTTTCATTATGACCACCATCTTTTACAGTATTTCATATAATCATGTAAGTGACATGAAACTTGTAAGTTGTTACACATTTTAATTAATCATGTGGTATCATTATTACTCACTCATTTGTGATTATATACCTTGATATTTAATTTCCATGAAGTTCACATGTTTTCATATTTTGAATGGATTATACGTTGTCTCTTATTATTTGCTCATAATTGTTTCTTGAATTTTCTTAAGTCATGGCTGGGAGGACTCCTAGTTACTCCCCACTGACGGTGGTTGTTGATATTTTTTTCAGGTTGATGTGCTTCTTGGTCATGGATGGGTTTTGAGAGAGAGATAATAAATAATAGTTATGATGTTTAGTAATCGAACCTTGTTGTTTTATTTTGGACGAGTTTTCATTCCCGAGAGTAGTTGTATGCATAGTTAACTATTACTTAATATATTTCGGTAGCACCCGGATTTATCGTCATGGTGTTTCCGCCACCATGGACTTTTATTAATATAAAATGCAATATTTATCTAGCTTATTTGTATTATTAAATCCGGGGTTGTTATTATTAAATCCGGGGTTGTTACAACTAAGTCAAGTATCGGATTTCAAACAAGGTCATAGCTACTACGGTATATGATATGAAAACATCATTTTAAAACCCTAACATGTGAGGTTTATATGTCGATTTAGATGCAACTAAACTAACTTTGTCAAAGTTGTAATTTAGCATGTGGGTTGATTGATCTAACAACATATAAACGAAACAAACAAGGCTTGATGGGAATGGGGGAGCCGTTGGGATCTACCCTATTACAACCCAGGCTTTTCATGCCGACACAACAAGAAATTAAAGATACAACTCGATCTAAATACAATTGCTATATACTACACCATACACGACACATGGCCATTCGGCCTAAGAAAACGTGCACAAGGGGTGGCCCACGGTTTACATAACTCACGGCCTTGGGTCACTCCTCGAAATGCGTGCTTTTGCTTAATCTTATCGAATTAGACATTAGGTCACACACCAAAGCTTGCATTAGCATAAATCGGGCCACGTTGTTTTAAACAACATGCGATTTACTACGCTCTTACATGAATTGGAGCACAACTATCTAACCAAACAAGACTAAGGTTTATTTAGAAATCATTTGACTCGATAACGGAAAACTAATTACAAACAAATTACAAAAGACGACTCGATAAACAAAAGTAATTACAGGATACGAAACAACGAGACAAAGATAAAATGAGCGATAAAAGGACTACAAAAAACACGGCCAAACACGACCTACATACCCTAGCCTACCCTAATCCTTAGGTTAGATTCGTTAGCACTACTACATTTAGATTCTATAGCAACACTTTGCTATTGTTGCATAATGTCATATAAATGTTGCAATAGAGTTTATGCAACACTTAATCAAGTGCTACATCAGGTCTTGTTGCATTAGGTCATTGCAACGCTTAATGCAACACTTTTTAATCTGAAGCAACACTTTTGAAAAGTGTTGCATTGGTCATGTTTATGCAACGCTTTTTCAATTGCAAAGGCAACATTTTTTATCTTCTAATGCAACATTTCTTATGTAAAAAAAGCAACACTTGGTGAACTAATGCAATACTTTTCATGTTGATAAGCAACACTTATATCAAATTAATGCAACATTTTTATTTTGAAAACGCAACACTGGTTACGTCCCAAAACAACACTTATAATAAACAAATGCAACACTAATTTATTCAAAAACAACACTTAATAAAGTGCAACGACATAAGGACTTGTAAGGCACGCAACAATTGTAATTCTCTCTAATTGTGCATTCAATTGATTCAGTCTCAAAAATATATGTCAATTACATTTCAAAAAAGGATCAAAAGTAGAACTTCGATCGCAAATGTTCAGTTATTTAACTAAAACAAATATAACAAATGTTTAAATAGAACAAATAATAATTCTTAACGACTATTTGAAAGCTACTAATTATAAGTCTTCATTCTTGTATTGTGAGCATATATATGTTGCCAACCGGACAAAAAATCAACCCGTCATCATTGTTAATACCTCAAATGCAACCTGTAACATAAAAAATAGAACATTATTAGATTTGAGGATTCAAAGGCTCAATAGGCTTAATTATCACGAAATAATAAATAATGCATTAAAGAACAACTAATTAACTAGGACGTGCAGAAAATAGAGTACGTGATTGTACACAAGGTGTAGCCTATGTGAGACGTTTGAGTTTGATCTGCAAAGGTAGGCCTGTCCCGCCATAATAATCACACCAAAGACTCAGAGACCCTCTGTTCTCGATAGCCAGGCCATTTTTCTACCTTCACAGGATAAGCATACTAACCTGCCTTACTCTAATAATTCTGCATCATAAGTTCCAATCATAGCAGCCCTATTGACTACTCTATCTACCTACAGAATTTACTCTAAGTACCTACTCTGCCTCATGCTACTAATAAGGTTTATCAATGGTCTGAATAGTTCAGAGGTACACAAGCATGCACCAGCATAGGTGACCTGGTACAACAGTGCCTGGAATGGTTGATCTATATTTTATAGAGCAAATACCTTACTATAGGCGACACACATGGATTTCATGACCCAATTCCCTTTGAAGCACTGCAAAAAGAAGCACATATATACATATACTAGTATAAACCAAAAACTCGGATATTCGACTTTTACCAGGGAGAAAAAGTGTACGAGTATTTATTTGCAGACCTTCTTTTGCCCAAGCAATGCAACAGGTTTCTTCTCACTTATGAAATTACAAGTTTTAGAATGTCCCACCTACATGTTTTACAGTATACAACCATTAGTATAAACTGTTATACACGCAAAGAGTCCGAACTCAAAGGTAACTAGAGAAGCATAAAAGTGAAACCACTCACTGAGCATTAGCATCCAAAAGACCAAAACTGAACATTAGGCATCAATAAACCGAAAAAAAATGTCAGTGAGCATTGCTGCACTTTCAAGGACAAAACTAAAAGGAGAAAATAAATGAAATGATAACAGTTCGATAGGAAACGAATAAAAATTAGGAACGATTTACCGAGGAAATTTATACCAAATCGCCAACGGGATGAATTAACATGATTAAGATGCGGAAAAAGCTAAAAGGAACCACATGTCGGCTTATAACGTTGTAAATCTTGTCAAATTACAAAACATGATTAAATTGAGAGAGTAGAAGAAAATTACCATAACAGTCATAAGCAAATTAAGATAAAACCATACAAAAACTCTAGTATTACTTACCTCTGATTTGAATCATTAGTATAAGCTAGCAATCCCCCAAATAATAAAACACAGCCTGAAATATAAAAGCAACTTATTAGGAAACCATGTAAGTGCGATGAAGGGAGCTTAAACAATTGCTACATGACTCTCCGTTTATATCTGTACACTAATACAGTGTACATAGCCTACATGCATTGCGGGGTTGCTGCCACATTTAATCTTCAGTAATCTTCATAAAGATATTCCATGTCTGCCATATTAAACAAGCTATCAACTTTTGAATTCTACACCAAGCTAACAACCATAACATTCCTAATATAAAGCCTAACATTCAAATATACTGATAATAGTCATATTCACATCATTCATTACATCACATTAACATTACTACTCCCTCCATTCAATTCAATTCCATAATTAAAACACACCTCACATTCTATTAAACAAACGTATCAGATTGGCTTTACTGAAGATCGTACACTTAAGCAAAAGGGCACCCAACTACCCACAAAACCCCCCAAAGTCTTAATCTTTGAACCCAATTCATCACAACCCAAAACCAGAACTAAATGTAGAGAGTGATTGCAGAAACAAAAAAAAATGGTCATAATGCATAGAGTGACCAAACCATAACCACACTCATTTTAGCATTGTTGAGATTTAAGTAATGACCACACTCGTCTTGTGTCCTAATAGTGTTAATACACAGAAATATGAATATCATTAGAATTTTTAAGATTTAGGTAATAATGCAGTTGCTCTTTGTTATTAATCCAAAATTTCCTCTAATCTTCACTTCTAATTCTAAAACTACACAGTAATATAAACAGCAGCGAATGCATATAAACTAAGTAGTGAGTCTAACATGTAATCAGCCCCTTCTTAATGTGTATCTGAGCAGGCATTCTTAGTTAATTTAGCCAAAATCCAGCATGAGGCAACAAATTTATGTAAAGAGTAGGGCAGTAACATTGATTAGACAAAATCCTCAGCAACCGTAGATATAAATACAAGACAAAAAAAGAGGGGGAATTGAAATTAAATTACACCACACAAACCTGATAATCTATAACAAGTTTTCCTTGAGTTATTTCAGTGAACGGATTCAATACTCTTGCTCAACTCTACCAATTTCTTCATCCTCAACCTCTCAGTTTCACCTACAAATTAAACCATAGATCAGTAGAAAACGATTGATCTCCAAATTGAAATCAAACGAGTTACTACCCATATTACGCAAGCTCCATGTCTGCCATATTAAACAAGCTCAACATTAATGTAACTAACATATTTCAACTCCGATTAATCAATAATATGAACTATCCAGATTGTAAAATGACAAAATTACTGATAATAGTGCACAAAAATCCAATTTCCTAATTCAACAAGGCCAAATTAAAATTATTAAAACCATATACAATAGCAATATCTCTAGGTAGACTTTGAAGAGTAATAAAGTTTCAAATCCATAAACACTAGCAATATCTATAGGTAGGTAACTCAGGAATTTGCCAAATAGAACTTGATTCTCTGTAAAAATAGAACTCTAATTCGCTGCATAAAATCAACCCAAAAACTTATCAAAGCAAGTACGATTGATTTGGGGATTAGGGTTTCGAAAAATTGGGACGCAAGGCAACGATGGAGAGCGACGTACTTGAGGCTGGTGAGCGGCGATGGGATGCTATCGGTGGTTGCAAGGTGGCTGCTATCGGAGGTTGGCGAACGAACGAGCGAGTGGTTTTGTGTGAAGAATGAAAGGCTATATTAGTCTTTCTTATTGTTTGAGGGTTCTAGAGATTTCGATGACGAGTTAATAAATGTAGATAACGGTTAATATGGAAGGCGTTCTCTACTCTTTTTTTACATAACGCTTATCTAACAAAAGTGTTCTCTTAATTTCTATAGACCGGCTATCTAATTTGACCGTTCTCTATTACCCGTTACTTATTCCTATTGTTGTAGTAGTGACATCAGGTTTCTAAAACTCTGATGTTTATAAAGTGATGTCCATAACGCTTTTTGTAGTAGTGAATGTTGCTATTGTTGCTTAAAGTGTTGCGACAAAATGCAACATTTGTGTCAAAACGTTGCATTTATAACAATACAATGCAACACTTCTCTTAAAGTGATGCCCTATATCAATAAAAGCAACATTTTTGAATAAAGTGTTGCATGATTAACTAAAATGCAACATAAAAAACAAAGTGTTGCAGATGAAATGTTGCATTACATCAATTTTTGTAGTAGTGTAGGTTAGATAGATTTGCAAAGCGATACGGGATGTGCATTAGGAATCGATGATAAAAGAGGTCAGAAGGCTTCGCCTAAACCGAGTGCTCTACACGGCCTAAAGGGTCGAATTACGTCAAGTTTGCTAGTTAAATTAACTCGTCGAGTGTTAATAAGAAGGTGCTAATCACACACTCTTATACTAGCGAGAAATCATGTGAAAAGAGAGATGTATTCAATGAGGTTACAGAATTGTTAACCGATTTTAATGCTTGTGTTGAAGCACTCTAACATGTCTAATTAGGTTATTAAATCAATCTAATATCGTCTAAATGAGTCATATTTTAACAATCAGAGGTTGAACTAACATGCAACGGGTCCTAGGGCAGGCCGAATTGAGCAAGACAAGCGAGGGGTCAAAAGCGAGGAACAAAGTTGGAATTCGTTTTATTAATGCCCTACCTTGAACACGAGGATATGTAAATGAGAAGGGAATACGACCGACCGATCTGGCGGATTTCTTTCCCAACTCAAGTCAACACGGGTGTTCATGGTGGTACTTTAACTCATACTCAGACTAAACTAGTTTCACAGTTAACGATATCAAACGATGCAAAACGATAAACAATGTAAAAACGAACAATAAAAATCAAACATAAAAAAGAACGAAATAAAAGGGAGAAGAGGAGGATTTGATGCACCCTCAACCTACATGTATCGTTGACACCGTCTTGGGTCGTAATCGATTGTAGATTTTATCTCGAGAGGCCGTCGTCGACGAAGGAACAAAGCAACAACACGTTTTTTGTAAATCTGGACAGAAACTTTCAAACTGCAATTTCTCACTCGTTTCACGGTGAAAGTTAGATTTAAAAGATGTTTTGAAAACTAGAAAGAGAGTAGAATAAATATATTAATACAAACCACGCTCGTTCTGAGTTATTGGGCCCGAAAAACGAGCACAAACAGAACTGGACAGACAGGAAAAGCCGCGAAAACAGAGTGTATGACACTCTATTTTTCGAGGGGATTCGTGTAGTCTCAAGGTCAATTTGGCTCGTGAATATTTGTCTAAGATGTATATGGATGTTATATGGTTAATTAGGAACAAGAAACTCGAATTTTAATGGAGATTTGAAGGGGAAACGAATTGTATTTCGAGAGAGACACAAACTGTTTCTCAGTTTGGATGTCTCAGTTTTGTCGAGGGTTTTGAGAGGCAACTAGGGTTTGTTTGTGGAGATTAATGCTGGTGAGTGATGGTAGTATGTATGGAGAACTTAGAGGTATGAAAGTATGGCAGAGGGGAGGTATTTATAGGGAGTTAAAGTAGGGTAAAAGAGAGCAACAAGCAGTCGGGCTGCTCTATATCGCTGCTGCAGTCCAGCAGCTTTCGTGAGCTCGTGTAGGGTTTTTGAGGGGTGTTTCTTGGTGGTTAAGCTAGAGTAATATGGGTAGGATACTAGGATATGGTTTAGGGTTAATGGGCACGGGTTTAAGTGGTGTTTGGAGCGGGTTTGGGGCTTGGTAATGCTGAACACGGGTAAGGGGTATGGAATGGTTGTGTGGGCTGTTTGGGGAGTGTTTAGGACGGGTTTGTGGAAGGGGTTAGGGCATGATTATGAGGGTGAGTGATGGGCTGGGTTATGGGTCAAGAGTTGGCTTGAGTTTGCTTCGAAAATCTTGCTCAAATCGAGTTGAAAACGAGCTCAAAATCGCGTATAAAATCGTTGTAAAAATCGAGTTCTTCAAATACGGTTTATAAAACGATTTAAATTGATTTTTCAAATCAAATAACTTAAGAAAGGTTTTTCAAATCAAATATCCATTTTATTCTCAATAAAATAAACTTAAGAAAATAAATTCAAATTAAAACAATAAAATGAATTCACTTTAAAAAGCATTAATTTAAATATCATTTAAATTGATAAAATATTTCATCGACGACGCCCATTCTACATCGTAAAACGAGTTCCAAATAATGACATTGACAACTAATGAATACATGTGTCCTATCATCATCGGGTGTTTGTCGGATTCTCTATAAATTCCAATATCAACGGATACGGGTATCTACAGAGCCCCCACTTTGACTGAGGCTTGGACAAGGCGAAAGTCAAAGTATACCCTAGGTCCCTCTCGACCTGAGGATTCCGCGGGTAGTTTATAGTCCATTAGACTTGCGTATATAAGCTCGCCAGCCATAAGAAGAGATCATACCTGAAACTTCGTCGGGGATTAACTCTTGCTTCTATTGCGTCAAATTGTCATCATTGGTCGTCGACCCATAAAGTTGCATATGTGATGGGTTGAGCCTTATCCTTAGGCGCCTACGTATCCGTTTCTAACGGAATAAAACCCGCGTCGTAGTTCGGCAACTGCTGACACATGCCCAAAGTTTATCATCTGCTGGAATTTGTCCAAAAATCTGCTGACATTTGCCCAAAATTTATCATCTGCTGGCAGGTGCCAAAATGGGACGGGACTTTCCGAGGAGGTTGCCGCCACTTTCATCATTTGCTTTCAGCTACGGAATTCTTCCATTTCATACTCTTGTATCGAATTGAATTCTTGGTGGATGTCATCCTTTACATCTTGATAATGGTCTCTGAAGCCTACGGCTTCAGAGCCCCCAGTTTGCAATGGCTCTAAAGTCGAAGACTTTAGAGCCCCCAGTTGAAGCGTATCCTGCTATATTTGAAACACAGAAAATGTAAAAGAAATAATCATCACATAAGCACATTTGGATCATCGATCTTGAAATTGGATCATTTAAAAGATTGGGTCATTGACCCGAAGATTGAACACGTTGAAAATTTTGAATGATTGGGTCATCGACCCGAATTTCGAATTTGTCATCATTTCGAATATTGGGCCATCGGCCCTTCAAAAATTGAATTTTGAATTTTTGAATTTCGAAGGATTAGATCATCGACCCACAAAGATTCCACTACTTGGATCACCTATCCACAATTCCCGAAAAGTTTTTAGAATTTTGAAATTTTGAATTTTTTTTTTTTGAAATCGAACCTTGATGGGTGAGCATGAAATACGACTCAGACACTCCGTATGACTCGTAAACAACGTGGGTGTAGCCCGCTACCGTAAAACAAAAAAGGAAAATATAGCATATCCTGCTATATTTGAAACACAGAAAATGTACAAGCAATAATCATCACATAAGCACATTTGGATCATCGATCTTGAAATTGGATCATTTAAAAGATTGGGTCATTGACCCGAAGATTGAACACGTTGAAACTTGAAAATCTTGAATAATTGGGCCATCGACCCAAATTTTGAATCACTTAGAATATTGGGCCATCGACCCGAGGTTTGAAGTTGAAGTGTTGGAATGCTGGGTCGTCAACCTAAAATTAAATTTTGAATGACTGGGTCATCGACCCGAAATTTGAACAAGTTGAAAATTTTGAATAATTGGGCCATCGAACCAAATTTTGAATTTGAAATGAATCCCTTGGATGTTAGGCCATCGACCCGAAATTTGAATTTGAAACGAATCATTTTGATTTTGAACTTTGAGATTTGAACCTTGACTTGAAATGTACCACTACTTGGATCATCTATCCATAATTCACAAAAAGTTTTTGAAATTTCGGAATTCTGAAATATTTGGCATTTTGAAATCGAACCTTGACGGGTGAGCAGGAAATACGACTCAGACACTCTGTATGACCCGTAATAACGTGGGCGTAGCCCACTACCGTAAAACAAAAAGGAAAATAAAACCGCAAGTGTGCACGGGTTTTAATTCAATCATTGACTTATTGGGGGTAGAAATGTAAATTGGCCAATCTGGCGCCAAAAGATGACAAACGGGAATCACAAGGTCGTCGGACTTGGGACGAAGATTTCGTATGGCATGGGCGTGCTCCCCGAGGGCACATGGGAATCAAGATCACTTGGCATTGACAAAGTGGATTAAACTCACGGAGCGACAACGTTGGCTTCGTCAGACACTAAACACAGACTGATTTTATGAGAACACTTAGACATCACACATGACTTTCGTTGGGAACATTCTGTCACTCTTCTCCTCGCCTCCTTTCTTTTCAGCGAGTTTCATCATTTCTTGCCACCGCCTTCTTTCTTTTCAGCGGGCTTTTACTATTTTTTCTTCCACGCCTTCTTTCTTTTCGGCGGGTTTTTCATATTTTCTATTCCCCATACATACCCACATCTATGTGACTCAGCATCTTTGCCTAAACCATTAGATAAAGCTCATTCTGAGACTCAATACTATTCATCCGAACCTATATCCTCATCCTAGCCTACATTGAGTGCTAAGACCGACTCAAACAAAGGTGGCTTCATTTGGACTTGGTTAAGACCCGTAAGAAACCGACAAGATGACAACTTGGTTGATGAGTGGATTGAATCCCTTATTCTGAAGGACTGCCTACGTATTCGCGTGGAGCGAAATCAAATCCGAC